>NW_027325670.1:900000-1027664 GCF_048418805.1 Vulpes vulpes
CGTGTACTCTATCAATTATAAAATTTGGATCAATATATTTGTCCAGCATGAGTTTTGAGATAATCAAATGATATTGGTCTATCATGCAAATTTTAATAGAAAAGTATTTTAAAATTAAAGCTAAAATCAAGGTTCATATTGATATCTAACAAATATTTTATATATGTGAAAATACTTTATAATATCTATGTAATAGCTTCAGTTTTACATCATTATCATATCCCTATCACTATCCTCATTATACCATACATACCATGTGTTTAGATATTTCTATCCAACTAGACCTCAGATGCTAAAAGCAAAAACTGCATTATCTTTAAAAAGTTGTCTTTTTATCAAAAACCATCTATATTATGTACAGAAGGCAATGACATTTTGTTGGTTGTCTACACATACAGGAGATTTAATGTCCAGTTTGCCAGCCTCAGCTGTTGAAGTTTCCTGAAGAAAATTCACTATTTCTCAGAAATTTGTGAAGACCCTTTGAGTTTCAAAATTAGAATTAGATGTCCTTTCTATGGATTACCATAACACTGTACTTCTTTTCAGAACACTTTCAATATCTCACTAAATACAAGTTCTATGAGGATAGGGACTATGAGGTATAGATAGATGTACAGATGTATGCATATGTCATTGTCTCATATATACACATATTTTGACATACATATACACGTATGTGTTTACATATGCTTAGAATAAGGCTGGCACATAGTATGTGTTCAATATGAAAAGTGCTTTAATTTGTTGAAGCAATGGATGAATGTGCAGTTTTTATAGCTGTTAGAAGAAAAATTCATTAAACACTATATAGACTGGAAAAAAAAAAACCTAATATGGACAATCATTTCCTTTTGGCTTAGATCTTAGGAGTCCTTTTGCTTGATAAAGATTGCCAGAGGTACACCCTCCTCTTGCTTCATCTCCCTACAGTAATTTGGGCATGGGAGCAAACCATAGATTATGTAAACTAAGATAGAAGAACAACCTCAGGATAATATACATTTCAGAACAAATATTTTTAGAGACACATGGAGATTTAAAGACAAATGAAAATTTTATTTAGTCTAATCTCTAGTGTATTAGTTACTTATTATGTAAAAACTGCTGTGTAACAACCAACACACCACAGAAATACAAAGGATTACAAGAGTTTATGAAAAATTACCTGCCAAAAAATTGGACAACCTAGAAGAACTGGATATATTCATAGATATATAACCTTCCAAAACTGATTCAGAAAGAGATGGAAAATTACAACAGACCTATTATTAGTTATGAAGTTGAATAAGTAATCAAAAAACTCCCAGGAAATAAAAGCCCAAGACCAGAGAATTCACAGGGGAATTCTACCAAACATTTAAAGAAGAGATAATATCTATTCTTCTTAAACTATTCCATAATACAAGAGGAAAGTTAGTTTCCAAATCTGTTCTACAAGGCCAACATTGCCCTGACACCAAAACCAGGTATAGATACTACAAGAGACAGAGAAACAGAGGAAAAGAAGAAAGAAAAATCTCTGATGAACATAGATGCAAAAATCCTCAAGAAATATTAGCAAACCAAGTCCAACAACACATTAAAAAAAATCATTCACCGCAATGAAGTGGGTGTCATTTCTGGGATTCATTTAATATTCACAAACCAATCAACATGGTATATCATGGTATATCAGATCAACAAAAGGAAGTATAAAAACCATATAATCATTTTAATAATGCAGAAAAAGCATTTAACAATGTACAACATCCCATTCATGATAAAAACTCTCAACAATATAGGCTTAGAGGAAACATGCCTCTACATAATAAAGGCCATATATGAAAAGCTCACAGCAAGCATCAGACTCAATGGGAAAAAAAAAAAAAACAGAGCTTTTCTCTTAAGTCAGGAGAGGACAATGATGTCCAAGTACTTTCCATAGATTTACATTCATGAATAAATTCTAGTCATATATGATAAGCATATGTAATAAACATTAGACATATGTTAAGTAAAACATATTTTTCCACTGCCATATTTTGGTGCTGAGCATCATCCCCTCAATTTCTTGTGCCACCTCTAGGCCAAAGGAATAGCTTAATGAAAAGTTTCTAATTCACTTAGGTTAATATTCATGTTCTTGCCTTGGATTCTGGCCATATACAGCCATGAGCATTTTTGTGCATCTCTTTTCTTACATTATTTAGTAATACCTGTGGCCTTCCATTATATTTGGTTCAACTTGGATTTTGTTTCTCCATCTGATATCAAAGTCATTGTATAGACTTCATGGCTTTGTCAGCAAGATCCATGCTCTTTCTGCTCTGCCTGTCAATGTGCATGCCATATGCTTGTGGGTATGTATACATATGTGCATAAATATGTGTGCATATAAGACAAAAAGTTGAATCTTTCAATATCTCCTAGGTTTTTCCCATATATAATTTCTTCTTCTAAATGTAATATCTTTAGTGTGCGTTGTAATAACAAGATATCTGAATTGAAACATATTAATTATGCAAAATTTCAGTCATTGGAGATAAACCTGAAATGTCTTAATATATGTGAAGAAACCAAGCAACTTCATGCTGATGCATACACTTTTTGTAGCATTGTTATGAATTTGTCCTAGAAACACAGAGATTGGGATATATTTTATTTTGGGTGATTCCCACCCACAAAATTTAAATGAAAACTAATTATATCAACATATTGTAATTTTGCAAATTTGGAAAGATATTACTATGTGAACAGAGGGCCCATAACATTGTTGGAGGCCCAGGCAATTGAAGATTATTGATAAAACTTTGCAACTTTATCACTAATCAGCCTTGCAGTGTGTTAAAGCTTTCTATTTATTAACGTCGTGGCATTATGATATAGTGGGAAATATATGGGATTTGGAGTCAGATACTCTTGAAATACAAATTGTAGTCCCCACACTTGCAAACTGTATGAAGCTCTAACTCTCAAATCCTGTTCCCTTCCATTATAACATGGGTATAGTAATACTATACAATAGGATCTTTGAAAGTTACTTAAAACATATGTAAATCTCATAACATAGTAGTTATCAGATTTATTTTTTTCACTTTAAACTCTTTATAATTCAACAAAATGTTCTATTAGAAGTAAAAAGATAGCTATTTCTAACAAAATGTCTGTGAAAATGTGGAGATTTTTCACAACATGAAAGATTATAGTTCCATATTAGAGACATTCTATTACATCCTATTCCCCTGAGCTCTTAACTCAAATGAAGCACTGAGGACTAATTAATATGATTGTTTTTCATATATTTTGGGGTTCTTCCTTTGTTTTTCTGAATATTTCACAAAGGTAAATATGTTGCTTACACTATAGACCTCTTGGTTATTTATCTTGCATCTGTTTCAAAGTGAATATAAACAAGGCATTCTCTTTGAAGTTAGAAAAACTCAGTGACTACACAGATCCTCTGAGTATAAAACAAGAGAAAGAGGTTTTTGATTGTTAGAAAAGTTGATAAAAATGTAGACAACAAAATGAAAGGATGGTAGAGTTTTATACCCCAAAGCAAAAGTATTGAAAAATATTTCCCTTTACACACGATAACCCCAGGGATATGATAAAGAGATTAACTATATCTAGTCTTCATTCTGATTTACAGCTTCTATTTCCTTAATTGCTATTTTAGTTTGATGTTGAGTTTTTTCAACTTTCAAATGTAGAAACATAACGTTCAGTTCTTTTGTGGGTATAAAAGTGTACCCACTTACTGGTCTTTCGGCTTATCATGTTTTAGAGGAATTAAAATTGATACTAACACATTATGATCTTAATATTTCTGAAGTATTTTTGTACTGTGAGTAGAAACAATATATTTTAGATTTTGATACAGAAGATTCAACACTTTAGACACTCAAGTTTCAAACTGAGTATCAATTTTCCTACCTGCTCATAGAAAGTTTTATCAGCAACACTTAAACATGTCAAAGCTTAAAATGAGAAATACCACAGGAGTTGATCTGAACTATCAATATTAAGGAAATTACTTTTTAAATTAATTGTATATTCATCATGCACAGCAGAGGTCTAGGCACAAAAGTATGAATATTAAGCTAAATAGTATGATCAAGAATAATTTTTAAACATTTTAATGGGTTGGTCACTAAATTTTATATTTATATCAACACAATTGAGAAATTTGTGAGGGCTAATTTGGAAGGGGCAAAAAAAACACCAATTTAAAGTATTTTATTTTCTTGCTAAAAACATGTCTGTTCGAATAGTTTCCATTCGTAATTTTTGAAAAAGCTTCTAGTAATGTAGGTATCAATGCAAAAAATAAATGTTAAAAAAACTGGATGAGAGCCAAATCCATCAAATACTCCCTCCAAAAGATAACTTCCCAGAGTCCATCCCAGATGACAGTGCCTTGAACATCTTTAACTTTTCCATCAGAACCATTTAGCATTACTATGCTTCTGCGCAGCTGGAACATCACTACCATTGTCAGAACCAGGCAAACAAATTTATGATGATGTTCCTGGGAATATGGAACTAATGCAGAGGGGATTTCTCTGTAGTTCTTCATTAACATTTTATTCATTACAACAAGGGAGTTTTAAGAGTTTCCTTTTAAGCAAATTAGGTCACTGGATAAAAAACACACAGCATGGAAACACAGTGTATTACTACATAGAACAAAAGATCTGGTTAATAAATTATGATAATGGGATTAGTCATTTGCTAATGTTGAAAGGCACATTTAAATATTTTGGAACTTATAAAGAGAATAATTTTTTCATGTATTTATATTTTCTTTGTCTATTTGAGGGGGAGGAAGAATTTTTCCTGAGTGTTCATAGAGTTCTTTAGATACTTCGAATTATTTAAGATAAATAAGTAGGCAGAAATTGTGTTTTAATCCTTAACTAAAAATGAAAAGTTGGAGAAAGCAATATAGGTAGATTAAAGAAACAGAATCTAGGAGTCAGTCTTCTCCATGAGAAGAATTTTTCTTTTTCACATAATCATTAAAAAATCCACTAAAGAATTATTTAAGATAAATAAGTAGGCAAAAATTGTGTTTTAATCCTTAACTAAAAATGAAAAGTTGGTGAAAGCAATATAAGTAGATTAAAGAAACAGAAACTAGGAGTCAGTCTTCTCCATGAGAAGAATTTTTCTTTTTCATGTAATCATTAAAAAATATACTAAAGATGGGTTTTTCCCCAAAAACAAACATGTCAGTTCTATGTATATCTCCCTTGATCCACATATACTTTCACTTTCTCATCATTTTTTAATGTACTTTGAAATGTTGAACATCCTAGGTAAGAGCTTTGACATATTTTCTTTTCCAAATCATTTTTAATTCTGTTCTAAAATGTTCTGCTCTCTCCAAAATGGATTCAATATGTAACAAGTAGGCTGAGAGACTTAGGAGAATATAGAGAATGAGGGGTGCTAATTCACATAAAGCACTGTCTTAGCTTGGGTTTCCTTGAAGTAAACTTGGAGATAAGGGTTAAGGAACTTGGGATATATTCAGATCTTGCTCTTAAAGAGAAAATGAGTGAAAAAAGTTTGACAGGACAGGTGATGGAGCTGAGCAAAGGCAGGATGTCCACATAGGAAGTGCAGCTCATAGTAATGCATACTTTGAAGGAGACCCTGCATCTTACACCCCTTTGTCTGTCAATTATTGTTTACAGACTGGGAGTGGTGGTATCCAAGCTCCCATCAGGAGCTGCTCTTGTTCAGCCTGAGGGAAAATTTGCAGAGACAGGGCCAGGTCAAGGTTGCCATTAACAGCCAAAGCTCATAGCAGCTGGGTCCTGGTACATTGGCCATCTGGTACCCTAGGGATCTGAAGAAGACACCAACAATGCAACAACTACCAGCAAAATAGTAACTCAAAATATCTGGTCATATTATGTTTCTATAATGCTTTATAATACACAAAATAATTTTGTGTTCATTATATTAAAAATAGAAACACTATATATATATATTAATAGAAACAGTATAATATGTGTATATATATATATACACATATATATACATACACACAAACTCAGTTCATAGAACACTAAATTTGAAATAGGAATCCTATGTTGGTATTACTGATGTCTACTATGTTTGGCACAGTGGTATCTTCAATTTTTAAGGATGGAAAAATTGAGGCACTGTGAATTCAAATAAAGCTATATAAGTAATAAGTAGAACTAAGGTTTGCATCCAATTATTACAGAAAGATTATGCTTTTCTATAAGTAATATTTGCAAATCATGATTTTATACTTATATACAATATTAGAAATCATATATTTCAAAAAAACTTTAAACATAAATATTCTATTAGTAAAATACTCAGTTATATAATAAAATGCAACCTATACAAAGAAAAAGATTTTAATAATATAAAGGAAACAGGGAATAGTTATATTATACAGTCTGCAGAGGGAGATAGTGAGAAGAATCTCTCTTGGTGAAGTGATGCTGGAAAATTAAGAATTTGCTAAGTGAAATTTTAGAAGGTGAAAGAATAGGCATTCCCAGGGTCTTATACAGTGTCCAACACATAGAAGTACTTTGATATATATTTTTAAATGAGTGAATTACTAATTTTAGATAAGTAGGTAACAACCAAAACTGAGATGACAAATATCATGAAGTATGAAAAGGAATACAAGTGGGGCAAGAAGTGGAGATGAAAATGGAGAGGAAAGCAAGGATCAGATCATGATGTTTTTTGTGAGGATCTTAATGAGTTTCTCTATATTTTGAGGCAATGGAGAGACAATAAAGTTGAATCAGGGAGGGAGTATCTTTTTAGGATTTTGCTTTATATAGGTCAATCTGGTAGCCTTCTGGAGATTAACAGAAAGGGACAATGGGACTGAATTCAGGATGGCAATGAGGAAGTCACTACCACAATCCTGATTCACAATAGCCTGAATGAAAAAGATAGAAGTTGATTTGGAATTGAGTGGATAGCGGTACCCAAGTGGCTCAGTTAGTTAAGCGACTGACACTTGGTTTCAGGTCAGGTCCTGATCTCAGGTCATAAGATCAAGCCCTGTGTCAGGCTCTAGGCTTAGCTTGACATCCTCTTGGGATTCTCTCTCTCCCTCTCCTTCTGCCCATTCCCCTGTTCTCTCTCTCCAAAATAAATAAGTCTAAATAGAAAGGAAGGAAGGAAGGAAAGAAGGAAGGAAGGAAGGAAGGAAGGAAGGAAGGAAGGAAGGAAGGAATAGTTGATAAATATTTGGAATCCAAATGACAAATTTTAGTCCAAATGCAAACTGTCATTGATGGGGCCCCAATGTTGATTACTAATCTGAGTCATTGGTAAGGTGGTATCTATACATTTGTGGATCTCAATTTAGAGGCCATATCAATGTGCCTCATGAATGAGCATGATTGGAGAGGCACAGAGTTGGAGTCAAACATGATGACCTAGGTATAGGAGTTGTACACCCAGATGCATAGTGGTTCTACCATTTGAATTGAATAGTGTATATAATGAAAGAATAAAAGAATGATAATTCCAAATTTGGAGGTCACAGACATTAAACACAGTGATAAATATGTGTGAAAGCAAAAATATTCTGGGAAGAATTGAATACGCAAGTAAACTTAGGCTAAGTGCTATAAGATTAAAGTAACTATTAAAATATGAAGATAAACATTCCTTAATGTCCGATTCTCTAGACAGAGGTGGAAAGCACATAGCCCAGTGCTATACATCTCTCAGACATGGAGCATTGGTCACAGTTCTGTCCCATTTTCCCAGAGTAAGAATTCAGGATCTCTTAATCCAAGGTTTTAGGAAACTATTAGCAATCATTTAGGAAAGGGAGGGAGATTGGATTCATATCTAAATCATTTGTGTATCCTTGTGTATCTTTGTATATCCCACACATGTACACACAGAAATGGAAAATTTGTTATATAAACATATAACATATCTAATATATGTGTAATATATGTACATAATACATATAATAATCATATACCAAAATATCTCTAGAAACAATATACATGCTTAGAATACTCTAGTGCAGAAACACTTCATCATGAAGTCACAGATACTGTACAACAAGATGGATGGAAATTAGTTTGGCAACAATCCAAGAGTTATCATTCCATTGGGATTATGTATTTCTTCAATAATTTTCTCCTTTCCCACTTCCCCTATTGCTTTCCCTACTCCAGCCCTTTCAAATACATGAAAAATAAAGTCACTCATAGAGGAAAAAACCCTACAAAATCATGCAAACATGCAAAACAGATAGCAGGACCTCAGGCACCATCAATTATGCTCTTCCTGTCTCAAATAAATCGGACCTCACTTTCAGGTGAACTAACTTTTGTGAAAAAAAAAAAAATCCCTTGCACTCAGTCTATTCTTGACAACCAGAGCAAATAAAATTTAGAATATTACTAAGATAACGAAAGCTAACACTGCTTTTTGTAATCTCAATTTTCTACTTTCATATAAATGTGCTTTTCATCTTAATTGTCTGGACTGACACAGCCAAAGACAAAGAAGCAACCTCACAGACCAGGGCCCTATCAGCCTTATTAGAAAATGGACTTAATTGTCCAGCACAAAAAAGATTTGTTGAAGGGAAAGGGTGGGACAAAAGTACCCAACACAGTAAGATAAAGTCATATCCAAAAAAAGAAAAAAGTTACACAGTCTTATCATAAACAGAATGAGCCACTTAAGAAACAGAAACACAGAAACACTTTACATGGAGGAGCTGATGGGAGACTAAGCACATTCCCTATTCATATAGTGCCTCCTTCCTTGATTTATACACTAATTTTTAGCCTGGTTATTTCTACAACTTTCATATTTTTTGGTTAAAAACTAAGTGGTCTATACTAAGTTTAAATAACTCAGATAAATTGTAGTCACTTAAATTATATAGAATATATGCTTTAAGAAAACACTTTCTAGGGCAGCCCAGGTGGCTCAGCGGTTTAGCGCCGCCTTCAGCCCAGGGCGTGATCCTGGAGACCTGTGATCCAGTCCCACATAGAGCTCCCTGCATGGAGCCTGCTTCTCCCTTGGCCTATGTCTCTGTCTCTCTCTCTCTCTGTCACTCATGAATATATAAATAATTTTAAAAAAAGAAAAAAAAACACTTTCTACTGATGATGCACACAAAATTTCCAATGTATAATATGATGAGATATTATGAAAGTATTTTATACCAATAACTATATTTAATTAAGAAAAAAATACTCAAATTCTTGTTTTAAACTGAATTTTTATACATCTTAAACAATTATATGAATTCCTTTCAATTCAAAAGGTGAGTGCCCAAACATTGGTTACTAGAAAAAAAAATAAAGATTGTATGTATTTGAGAGAGAGAAAGAGAGCATGAGCTGGGGTTGGGACAGAGGAAGAGAGAGAAACAGACTCCTCACTGAGCGGATGGCTTGAAGCCAGGGCTTGATCCTAGGACCTCAACTCCATGACCTGAGCCAAGTTCAGATGCTTTTAACCAAGTGAGCAAATCAGTGTCCCAAGGTTATTAGAAATTTTAATATTCACTATTTTAATATTCAAATTTTAATGTCCACTATGTGGACATTCAGTGATAGAATCTTCTTCTTTATTTCAGTTTTGTTTAAAGTTTAATAAATTGCAACTAACTCACACAAACAACTCAACACCAAATGAATCCAATTAATTTCACTGAATTATTAAATCTGAAAGTTATAAAACTTATAAAATCATTATGACATTTGATGAAAATACTTGTAATAGTAAATGTTGAACCAATACAGAAGGTGGAAGCCCCAATGGAGAGGAGATAAATTCGCAATATACTTGCTAAGAACATCAGACATCACACTAGTCAATATTTCTAAAATAATATATTTACTGGCGGAAACAATAACGAAGTAATTATTATTTTGTTATATAAAGATGAAGAAATGGGCAGAGTATTAATGCCAATTTGCCAATGTTCACACAGTTGTAAAGTGTTAGGATCTAGGCTGAAATGTAAAATCTGGCTCTAGAGCCTAAACTCTGAAACAATACCAAGAAAAGTACTGAGAAATAATTACATTTATGGGCTGGAGTATCAAGGCTGTCATAATAGGAAAAAGGAGTGCTCAGAGAATGATGGAGATACAGTAGAAGCTCCCTTCATAGAAGTTAGGGTTTTGAAGAAGGCAATAGTGATCATATAAAACAGAGAGGTAAATAGTCATCACTGAATCAACATATTGTTTGTATCCTGTTGTGTACATGGTAGGATTTAGATTATTTTTCTATTTTTCTTTCAAATTACTTTATATAAACCAGAAACTAAGAGTTAACACTGTGACCTCGTCAAAACTATTAACTGGTAATAACAGCCCTAAAGAAATATTCAGGGTACTAAGCCCATGAAAATTATGTATGTCACACACACACACACACACACACACACACACACACTCACACACACACACACACACGTTATACTTTTCTAGTCATCAAAAACTAAAACAAAATTCATCCTATCTTCAGTAATGCCTGAGCACATCTGTATTTACTCATTCAATGGTCCTTCCAATTGCATTTTACATAATCATCAATAATAATGGATTTAAACAGGAGGGGAAATAAAAATACTATTTAAGATCAATAGCATAAGTAATGATGTATGTAAGAAAACATAGAGCGTGTTGGCCCTCCAAGCTATTTACAAGGAACTTACTCTTCTTAGTAAACTTAGTAAAACATAACGTAGATGATATATAGACACTGGCAATCCTAATGTTAACTTTTTGAAAATGTAAACTTAATTCCTTTAAGGCAGTCTGCTAAAATCCATACATTATTTTCAATACTGAATTACAGTTTTTGCAGGTCATTGAAGAAATATGAATTTTAATTTATCATATAAGGGTGTAGTGATGCTGCTAAGTTTCAGGTTTTAAAATTCATATTTAGATAAAAATGAAAGAAATAAAGACATTTTCTTTCTCCTCCTCCCTTGAAACCTACTAAGAGGAATTACATAACACATAAATACCCAATTACACAAACATATTCCATAAAAGACATTGATTGAATCATTAAGGTACCAAAGAATAAGTAAGAACTGTCTAAGGCTTATATGGCACAAACTATGCATCTTTAATGCCAGACAAGTGAATAAAATTGAATAAATGGTACAACAAGACCTGATTGTGGATGAGAAAATTCAATATTATCTTTCAGTTTTTCTTTGTGTCTAGAAAGTTTCAGTCTAGTAGGGAAATGCACAAAAATAGTCAAAAAGTATATTCCTTCATTAAACCACGTTATATGTACTTCATCTTTATTATTTCAATTTGACACAATATTGCAATAACCAATATTATAAAGAGGTATTCAATATACCTGCTTTGTATTTCTTTTTTTATTTAAAGATTTTATTATTTATTTGAGAGGGAGAGAGAATGCACATGCAAGCATGAGCAGAGCGGAGGGAGAGCATGAAATAAACTCTTTGCTGAGAAGGGAGCTCAACATAGGGCTTGATTCCCAGCATCACGACCTGAGCTAAAAGCAGATGCCAAATCAGCTGGGCCACCCAGGCACCCCTGTATTTCTTGGTCATAAGAAAAAGAAATGAAATCAGTCTGTGAAAAAAAAGGCCAGAAAAACCAAACTTTTATTAACTTGGTAACTGACATAAGAAATTCAATTTACTTTTTACTAACTTTGAGTTTATGATGTATCTCAAGAGGAAAAATATGGAAACCTTGGGAATGAGAAATAAACTTGATTCTTAAATTCTACATGCTATTAGCAGGTACCAACCATACTACCACACATTCTAGACAAGAAACTTAAAAGGATAGCTATTCATAAATGAATCTATATTTCTCTTACTAATTAATAAACACCATGCTGTGAGTAACTGGTGATAATGTACTATTAAGAAAAATCAATAAATTTACACTGAGGGTCAAAGTAATTGGTGTTGTGGAATAAAAAATGATGTATTGTGCATTGATCCTTTAGCAATCTTTTAACTAAAAAGAAGAGAAAGCTAATTACTTTAGCAGGTATCTGAAAATGATAAGATTAAAACAAGCTAATTATATGTTCTTGAATAATGACTTACTTTGATGAAAGTAAATTGAGGAAAAGCATACTGTGATTTAGGCAAAGAAATATTAGATTTTACTAATTACAACATAATCCTGATCCATTTAACTGCCCTTAACCTATTTTCAAGAAGCTTAAATAGAAACAGCAAGCATTATTAAACAGAACTATATAGCACATTTCCCCCATACTATGCAAGATAAACTGAAACGCCAAAGACATATGTGTATGTGAGACTAAAATGAAAATCTTACCAGGTAAATTGGCTAAAAAAATGTTCAATAAATTTTTCCTAATAACAATAGTTTAAAAGTAGTTTTATCGCATTAGTGTTCACTTACCTCAAACAACGTTGGAGAAATAAAACCACACAAGCTGATCAAGTCTTGAAGATCCTTTTATGTAAATACCACTTCTGATTAAGTTTTACAGACACATCGCCAAATCACTAATGTTTAGTTCTCATAACACATTTTAATTGACATTTACTCTTGCATAAATATTTTGGAATGAATACCGAAAACTACAGAATCTGACCCCATCTTTGTTTCTCAAAGCTTTGTTCTTTCCATTATTACTTGACTATCCAAAATTTTTCTCCTATCAAAAATCAATATGTGAAGAGAACAATTTGAGTTTATCTCCATTCCTCTCATCTATAACATTCAGCAATAAAAATCTCTAAATTTTAGGATCAATAATGGAATGAGAGTCAGTAGGAGTATTGCATCTGGTATACAGAGGGTACTCATAAATTGTACTGGTTGATGTAATTAGTGGAATTATTACTTTTTAAAGTTACATACCTCCTCTGGTTCTTCATCACAGTCAGCATCCTTCTCACAGTCAGAGAATGTGCAGTGAAGATGGAAGACTGCCTGCCTCATTCACAGGCTCTCCGCTTCACCCTGCAGGGATCACAAGAACAGGGAATGGGCTAAAGGCAACACACAAATCCTCTCCTCTTGTCGAGTTGCATAGAAAATGCATTATCGAATCAAGCAAATGGAGGGGAAAAAACTGTCCTATGTGAAATTTTCATAGCACAACAAAGGAATGTTGCTGTAAGAGATCAGAATATATTTCTTAAAAAATTATCCACTGATCCCAATAGATTAGAACTCATAATCTCCCTTAAAGAAGAGCAAAATTAGAGGAAATGGGTGAACAGAACAGAACAAAACCAAAATCAAAATTAAAGCAAAACCTCAACAGCAAAAGCCTAAGAGGGAAATAAGTCACAAGGGCAGATACTGGGTCACCTGGGTAGCTCAGTCAGTTAAGCATCTGACTCTTGATTTCGGCTCAGGTCCTGATCTCAGGGATGTGGGATGGAGCCTATTTCAGGCTCAGTGCTCAGTGCAGAGTCTGCTTGGGATTCTCTCTCTCCCTCTCATCATGTTTCTGTCTCTCTCTCTAAAATAAAATATTACAAAAAAAAACCCCCAAAATACTGGGAATGGAGTGTGAGAGGATTAATCCTGTATAAAAGACATATTTGAAATGCCAAACTTGATAGAGTAGAAAACCATGGATATACAGCTCACACTTGAGAAATACCAACAGAATTCAAATAACTCCATGGTAAAAATAGATATAAAAATGAGAAAATAATGAAAAAAAGTGAGATCTGCACTCAGGATCTGCATAAGATCCTATGCAGGTAAAGTAATATTCCTTTGAAAAAAATAAGGGGGAAAAAAAGAAGTCTATAATGGAACATTTTTGAGCTGAATAGGGTCCCAAGTGGTGCTCAGACAAAAAGGCCCCAATAACTGTAGCAAAATTAATTAAAGTGATTCCCATTTAGAAACTACTAAGAAAGTAAGGAATTCTAATAGGGAAGAAATATCTATAAATCACTAGATTAGGGCAGCCCCAGTGGCTCAGTGGTTTAGCGTTGCCTTCAGCCCAGGGCCTGATCCTAGAGACCTGGGATCGAGTTCCATGTTGGGCTCCCTGCATGGGGCTTGCTTCTCCCTCTGCCTCTGCCTCTCTCTCTCTCTCTGTCTTTCACAAATAAATAAATAAAATCTTTTAAAAAAAAACCCACTGGATTAAAAAAAATGCCTAAAACAAAACAAAAGCCAACTTCATTGATCTAAGAAAATTCAAGTCTAAAACAATACAAAAAAACCAAACAAAACACCTAAAAACAAAAACAAAAGTTTCATGGTACAAGAACTCTATGTCTAAATGTCCTCAGATATTCTAAGATTCATAGAATATGGTGACATGAACCTTACTGTCACCTCCCCTCTTTGCAACCAACTTTGCCAGCTTTAATTTTCTAGCAATTTTCTCAAGTTTTACTTTAGTACTACTAAAGAATATACGTAATCAAACTAAAAATATTCTTGGCCAAAGTACATCCTATTTATATAATGATTTTTGTATATTAATCCAGGCTATGAAATTTGTAAAAGTTCATGCAGTGGCTTAACTTTGTAATTTGGCAAGAGAAGTTGAACTTTGCTTTCGCCACAGTATAATTTATTTTAGAGGAGTTAAATTATGTCCACTGTATATCTATTACATGTTGTGAATTTAAGGACAGTTCCTGGGAGAAGGTAATCTATGTATGTAAATTGTGAGCTTTTATCAGGAACCAAGAGTTCAACTTGCATAAGGATAAAATGGATCTCTTTGCAAAACAGGAGCTTATCACTAATGAGTGGAACTTGGAACACTGGAATTATTTCTTTCAAAGAAGAGATGAAATGAAGGTAGCTCCCACTTTGGTATGGGGAGTGCTCCTTTATTCATAACATTCAATTAATACTTATTGAGTACTCAGGTTGATATTGGAGATGCCAAGAAAAACATCTCTTGCCCTCTGAGAGTTTATATTCCAGGGATAATATTCATAGAAATTTAAAATGTTGTATGGAGAGGGTGTATACAGCAGAGTTATTCACAGGTTATTATGGGAGTCAGCAGGCGTGGCATCCAAACCATTAGTGAGAGTCCAAGGACCACAGATCATGGAAGCTGGCTTTCTTCCTGTGAACTCTAAACTGTTATTTTTTGTATGTTAAGGTATATGAACTGTCACATGATCAACTTGGAGCAGAGGCAAAGGAAAATTTATTACCTCATACTTTTTCCTAGTCCATTAC
This sequence comes from Vulpes vulpes, assembly GCF_048418805.1. Lineage (NCBI taxonomy): Eukaryota > Metazoa > Chordata > Mammalia > Carnivora > Canidae > Vulpes > Vulpes vulpes. The sequence goes on from NW_027325670.1 coordinate 915,204, forward strand.
AAATTTATTCATTAATTGCCTCCTAAAAATACTTTATTCTCTCAAATAAAATCTTTAAAAAAAATGCTTCTCTCTCCTTCTACCCCTTCCCTCCTGCTCATGGCCTGCTTGCACACTTTCTCTCAAATAAATAAATAAAATCATCAAAACAAAAATACAACTTTATTGAGGTATGAATGACATACAAAAACTGTACATATTTAATGTATGCAACTAGGGAATTTCAGAAATAAGTATACATCCATGAAATCACCAATCTCTACCATAAACACAGCGCTTCCAAAATTATTCTTTTGTCCTTTTATTATTTTCTTTGGGTCGAAGTTGTATTTGAGGTCTACAAAGTAACAGAATACATTTCTGGATAATATATTTTTCTTATCTACCTTTCATACTATTTTAAAAACATCCATCTGGAAGGAATAGGTAATATTTTAAGTACCTGTTGAAATTAGACAGAATAGGGCTTTAGTAGTCAGGAGAGTTATATTCTAACCTGAAATTTTGCAGCTGTAGTAGAACAATGCCTGAATAGGAATAGTTATGAGACTCTACAACCAAAATGTTAAGGAAAAGCAATCTTAGACAAAGATAACTATATACAGGCACAGACGGAACGAGTATTCCTTAAAGACAACTTAAAATACTTTGAAATCCATTTTTTTTCACAATAGTTTTTAAACACTGTCTCTTTCGCTGAAGTGCTATAGAAAATATGTTTATCACTGCAGTATTTTGGCTTAGAAAAACTTGGATTGCATCTTTTGTAACATCAGCATTGAAATACTTGAAAATGTCTGAATATAATAAATTTACAATAAATAAAGTACCACCTAAATCTTCCCTAGATTAGCAATGAGGTCTCAAAAACTGTCAGGTAGAGCTTGTATTTCCCTCTTTTACAGACCCCTTCTGATCACCACTCAAGAGGTCTCAGCTAGACACTGTCGTGGTCTCCCAGCATGTGCCAGAGTGATTCTCAGGTGGGAAGCGCACAGCATCTGCCTTGAGAAGTGATGCTTGGAAGAAAAGCAACAACCCTTTGAGAGGGCTTTTATTTTTCACACTCTACATTAGGCAGTGGGTCCAGAAAGGTACGATTTATACCATTTACATGTGGGAATCCAGAATTCTAAATAGGAGTGTTACAGACCACATGGGCAAAATATTATCCAACAGGTTTAGATTTAATATTGGGGTCTTATATTTTATATAGATTCTTCTGGGATCAAATAATTGTTTATACATCTCAATATGATTTACAAACTTTGTTTTGCATAGAATAATACCCAGTATTTAGTTCGTGTCACTTGCGTTTAGCTTTGTTATTTTCTCCCTTTATGATTGATGGTATCTTAGTTGTCAGCTTGGGCCAGCACATCGACACAAAATGAAAATATATATTTGATCATAACTGAGCTATTGACATCACTAGATTATGAGTGTTTTAAAACTTATTGCCATAATACAACACAGGTGACTTTCTTCATCTGCTTTCATTCCTCCGCTTCTGTAATAACAATCAGTTTTTCTGCAGGTGGAAATGCCTTTTAGTTTGCATAATTCTGTACTGCAATATTGCACCATATTGAAATATATGAAACTTTTGTTTAAGATGAATAGGTGATAAAATGTTTTACAAGGTTTATTTTTTCCATTGGCACCATAATGCTTTGTTACAAAAACAAATAATGAAAAACATCATCATTAACACTCAAAAAAGCACCATAAGGTTAACATGTTTGCTTTTACTGTGATATACTGTATATGATTTGACATTATAACGGTAAAAAGCAAATGAAAACCAACATAATGAAGAGTTTTCTCCATTCTCATTGAGAATCCAAACAAAACATAAACCTGCATAGCATCTTAGCTAAAATTGTTTACTTTGTTCTAATTTTCCAGAGTAACTTTGAAAGAGACTAAGAAATATAAGGTTGAATATGTAAGTTTCATTACGCTCCTTATGAATGTTCTTTCAGTTTTTTTCCCATAAAAACCAAGATTTGAAGTATTCATTCACATTTTCAATCTGCACTGTAGAGTTCTATTTTTTGACAACATAAATATTAACTTTAAGAGATTTGAGCTTTTGTTCCCAAGACAAAATAACACAAAGAGCCAAATAGAAATCTGACAATAAATATTCATGGTATAACAGATAATCCAGGTAACCAAACTTTTAGAAATGAATCCGTGACCATGCAATGCCTGCCAGAAACTGGTGCAATCTGTCCTCTTGCAGGACAGCTCCAAAGCTGGGGTCTTATATGTTACCAGAACTCCCACAGGAGTCCACTCCAGTTCCCCTCAATATTAACTTGCTTGACAGCACACATTTTGTCTCCTATTTGTTCCACTATACCACTCCCTAATAGTTTTTCCCAAACTTCATCTCAGGATCTGCTTCTAGGAAACCCAAAATGAGGCAAAAGATAAGAAACTGGAAATAAAGAGATGACTTATGGTGAGATATAAAGCCACAGAATGGACATGGAGACAAAATCATGATCAGTTTCTCATTGCATACAATGGAATTTAGATTTCATTGGGAAGGTGATGATTAATATGGAATGGTGCAGTTAATTGTATTTTAACAATTAAGAAAAATGTATTTTGGGATATAAAAACTGAGAAAATGCTCTCAAATGTCCATCTCTTGTCATGCTACAATTTATTTTTGACTAATCGTGAGCATGATGCAATTGCCTCTTTTCTGCTTGTCCTCTCAGCTACCATTGACACAGCTGGCCTCAATGGTTAGCTGGCCAATGTACCTGTCTATGGTCCAACAATGGTAATTACAGAAGGAAGAGCACTTATCCATACTTTGAAGTGTATTTGTTTTCATTTTTAACTAATATGCCATTTTACCATATGTCAGGATTTGGGAATTTCCCCACATAATCCTCCTTCATTTAATGATTGTTAGGAATATGTTAAGTCTAACAAATGATGAAATTGAGAGAAAGCAAAATTCTAAAACAGGCTTTATTATGGTTCGTTGTTTTTAGGTGGGAAAAAAATCTTTGAAAGGAACTAAATTTTTCATTCAGTGCAGCAAATATACAGAAGGTATGATGTTGGGAAAAAATGAATAAATCTTGATTATACCTTTCGAAGACTTCATAATTGTGTGTCAAGGGGGTAATATAAATTCTAAAATGGAAGAAGATTTCAATATGAGAAGAGTGAAATGAAATTATAGTTATTTATCATACAGAAATGATGAGCTGAAATTTTCTGAACTACTGGCAAAGGTAGAAGTTGTGTAAGAGGCAGAAAGGGAGAAGCACCTGTTGTTCTTGTCTGTTCAAAAGACCAACATGAAGTCCTTGCTCAAGGACACCTGCCTATCCTTCATTCAAGAATTCTGTGAACTGACTCAAGTATATAAAATTAAGAAAAGAGCCCAGAATCTCTAATCTGGTGTCTGAACTCTTTCATTCACCAAAACTAGAAGGTGCTTTTGTTTGTTTGGGTTGCTATATAAATCAAATGAGACTTCAAGTACTTTGCCTGTCACATTTTTTCCTGGGATCCCACTAATTCATTAGCCACAATCAAACACCTCAGTGTCAATTCATTTCCAGAGATGTAATTGTTCATTCCATTTGGTCTGTGACCACCAGGTTTTTCTACTAAGATTAAGAAACCGGGCAGCCCCAGTGGCTCAGGGGCTTAGCGCCGCCTTCGGCCCAGGGTGTGATCCTGGGGACCTGGGATTGAGTCCCACATCGGGTTCCCAGCATGGGATCTGCTTCTCCCTCTGCCTGTGTCTCTGCCTCCCTCTCTCTGTGCCTCTCATGAATAAATAAATAAAATCTTACAAAACAAAAACAAAAACAAAAAAACAGGTCAATTCCGGCTTATCAGGTGATTTTCCTTTGGTATGCAAGAAGAGAGCAAAGAAACTATTCTGGAAGTTATCTCTGCAATCTATGTCTCATAGGAAATTTACCTTTGTTCAATAGCCTGATTAAGAAAAAAATCAAGCTTTTGAATAAAACGCTAGAGTTAGAACCTAGATTCTGGAGTCTGTACAGATGAGTGGATGAGGAAATCTTATAAATATAATTGTAAGTAGTATATATAGTTCTCCTATAGTTAAAAGAAAAAAAAAAAAGGCAGGATGAAGTACAGCTATATCTAATCTTAAGGCAGTGGCTAAGGCTGTACAATGATTGGTGATAAGATAGGGAAGAGATTCATAGAAGTACACTTTGGAATAGCCCAGAATCTGAGATGATCTATTTCTGTTACAAATTCTCAAAGATGTACCAGGGATAATGTATTTTTAAATAATGAAATGGCCAGGATAACCCATACTAAGGATATTATTTACCTTTTTTGTCAGCCTAACTGATGTGGGAAAAAAATAGTTTCAAAAACAAAGCATCCATGGACAAAGAGATTAATATATTAATTCAAATATTTGAGTTCCTATCATGTGCCAGACCCTGTTTCAGGCTCTGATGCAACAAAGAAAGGACTAAAACAGACCAAAACAGCAAAACGGCTTATTCTCATGGAAACTGTTCCAGTGACTAAGGATCTTCATGGTGCAAAAAGCACAAATATTCCCTTACCAAGGATGAGTTCACTAGACTCCCTGCTGAGTTCTAAAATACTGAACAGTTCAGAGTTCCTGATAGAGTTCCACACTGCCAGTTTTTAGCATACTGGTTAAATTGGACCCTTCCAGCAAAGAAAAGACATACTTAGCAGTTCCTCACTGTAAGAGACACTTGTTCTTAATTTAGACTTCCTTTGCCTTGTTCTTTCCAGAAACACTCTTGAATGGTACCCTGCAAACCATAGCATCCAAATTTACTTCCCAGTGTGGATAATAAGATAATTCATTTAGAATTCACTGGCTTTAATATGCACCCAATTATCTAACATAGGACCAAATGGCCTTGTAGGATAGTAGATAGGCCTATTGAAAAATCTAGCTACTGCTAGGCAGAAAAGAAGTATCTTGTGAGGCTGAAGTGCTTTCTTATGACATATGGTATATGTTTTGTGACAGCATACTGGGTCTGGCCCAGACACAGGTAACAAGGAATGAAAGTTTGGGCAATGTTGCTCATGATTACATCTAGAGATGAGCTTTGATATTCAGTTTAGTGCCCAAGGGAGGAATAATCTGGTGGATCCAATAGTGATTCCACTGAACTGGGAAATTCTTGAAACTAGTCTAAAGGTCAATATGTATTCCTCATGCCATTGATAAAACAAAACATAGGGTTATTCTGATGGCTTGGAAAGACTTTATCAAAGAAAATGTTAATGTGAATTTCAAAAGGATATAGATGACAAGGTGTTTTTTGGAATATTTCATTTTATAATAATGAAATAAAAGGTGGTCTGCCACAATTCAGGTACCTTTAATTGATCAAACATTATTTGTACATGTCATCTCTAATTGGCTCTATCTTATTATAGTTTATTTGCCATAATGTTTCCATTGCAGATTCACTCTTGTATTCATTCAATCATTCATTTATTCACCTATTCCACAAACATCTCTGTACCTGATTACCAAGATAAGAGCTTTTTTTTTCTACAAGGACACAAAGATAATGGTCTTCAAACTTCTGAAGTTTAGTATAAAGATGGATAAATTAGAAAACAGTTATGATAAAATTTGGTAAGCAAATATATTACAGGATAGAGCTAGTGGATGCTTTGATGAGTAGCCAGCTGAAATGGAAAATACCATCACGAAGAAGTGATCTTAAGTTGTATTAAGAAAATGTGTTGGAGATAAAGCACAAGAGTCATTGCAGACAATCTCTGTTTAGGGGAAACATGTCCAAGGACTCACAGCAGGAGAACATGGTATACTCTAGAGCTTGCAAAAGCACATACTGGCTAGAGTGGAGGATATAACAGGTAATAATAAATTCATTACTACATAAAGAAATGTACCTATGACATAGTGCTCAAAAAATGAATATGTGGACTAAAGAAGGTAATTATGAAGTCCTGAAGATAGCTTTTCTCCCAGTCTTTAATGTTATTCGTGTGAATTAATGCCATGTCTTCGGGAACCTAAAAAAAAAACCCTAGATGACACCTTAATATAGTCCCTCAAAATCAACACTGCACATTTATCAAATTAAGTCTTATGGAAGAAAATAGAGTTCTGTAGAAATGAGACACACAACAGATAGTTTGGGAAGAGAAAGGAAGACATTAGGAATGATTCATTGAATGAAAGCTCATGAGAATAGGGTTTGTAGAAGTAGTTGGCCGTGGGCTCTGAATGTCTAGAAACCAGGAATAAAGAATGGAATAAGACAAATACAAGATTTTTTAAATTTTATTTGAGCCTGATTGTAACTTGTCTCCAGAACATTGTTGGTAGTTTTGTTTTCCCAGAGCTGTGACAAAAGTCATCTACAGTGGTACGTTACAAAGAGAATTTGCACTAATTCAGGAAAACATTTTGTAATACTACATGATTTCCTAATAAGAAATTTTGCTATTTTGTTTCACACCAGTATTTAATTTTCCTTCAAATAGTATTACATTCTTAATGTCTAATTTCTTAATTCAAGAAATGCACTGATTAGTTAACTTGAGATTTAACTTGAGAACATTATGTTTCAGGGCCTTTATTTATCATTTTACCCCCAATGGATCAATGCATGCTTATCACTTTTATTAACTCACTTCACATTCTCTTTAACAGAAAGAAGGATTTTAGTTGTTAGTAACTGTTTTTCTCTTTAAAAACCACACAGTGATCTTTAAATAAATTAAATTACAAACTTTATCTATTCCCATTTTATCTGCTACAAACTAGTCAACAGAATTAGCCATAGCATTCACACTCCTGTTTCTTCCTGATGCTACAACATCCACATATAAGCAACTGCGTTTTACAACATGGCTTTAGTCAAAAACTAACATTGCTTTTGCAATGTGTATGATTATATGGAGAAATGATAGCTTCTCCAAAACAGACCCCAAAGCATATGTCTCAAACACAAGTTTATTTTTTTTTTCCTCATCTAACCATTCAAAAAGGGCACTTAGGATAAGAAAGCAGGTTTCCTACATGTGTGATTCATGGGTCTATGGATCTAGCACCATCAGAAATTCATTAATAGGCCTAGGAAGGTAATCAAGAAAATTCCCCCTGGCAAGGAAAGTGCCTTACAGTGCCTGACTAGAAGTTCTGCTAGTGACTTCTTTGGATTGCACACTTTCCCCAACAAGTTTTAACTGCATTTTATGGTCCCTGCTTGACAGCTAGCTGTACATTGAGTGTTCAAGAAAAGCATACACTAGGGGCTGAAGGTATAAGGATGGGAGCAGGTAACAAGTCTTTTAGACTAACTCAAACGGAACCATAATTGGACCTAATGGAGAAAAATGTGATGCCAGATACTGAACCAAATTCACAGACTCAATGCAATTTTACATTGTATACTTTGTGAAAGGAGAAGTATTTTCTGTCTGTGGTAAATATAGTATGCACGGATAATTGTAGGTAACTATGGTAGAGATTTCTAAATACCTACCAGGATCAGAATTTCTACTTCTTGGATATGCAGCGAGATAGATTTCCTAGTTACCCTATATTAAGTGTGTTAAGTCACTTAGGTTTTGTGACTTTTAACTGTCACTTTACCTAAAGTAATGTGTACCAATAACAGAAATGGAAATGAGACTCTAAGGAGTTGCAAAAGGTAGGTTAGGAATTAGGTTAAGAATTTGGGTTCAAGTTGGATGAAAGGAAAAATAAAATATTTGACATTCCTTCAGGGAGTTCTATTAGCTAAGTTGTAGAACACTATCTTTAAAATAGCCATTAAAGAGATACCTGAATGGCTCAGCAGTTGAGTGTCTGCTATCAGCTCAGAGCATGATCCCAGGGTTCAAGGGATCGAGTCCCACATCAGGCTCCTCATAGGGAGCCTACATCTCCCTCTGCCTATTTCTCTGCCTCTCTGTGTCTCCCATGAATAAATAAAATCTTAAAAATGAATCAATAAATAAAATGTCCATTAAAGATTTCCTGATCCAATCCCTGATTAATTCTATAGTTTCTCCTTGTCTTACATTATTAGCTATAATCTTACCTTACCAGATTTTGTCTTTCAATTCTTGAATGTGGCATGATCCCGCATCCACCCACCCCATATCAGAGCCTAAACAAATATTTTCTCTGCCTGAAATGCAATACTCTTAATTTTCCCAATCACTACTCAAACTTTAGGTCTTTGCTTAACGTTACTTCTTTTAGCAGTATAGCAACAAGCTCCACATTATTAGATTGGAGCAGACTCCTCTGACGTAAGAGCAGAGAACCTGTTCTGCATTCTTTCATTTGACAAGTACTTACTAACTCTTCTACATATCAGGCATAATATTAGGGGTTTGGGATACTCAGGGATATGATGTAACAGGGTATCCACTCTTCTGGAACTTAAATCAAGGAGGATGCTAAGGTAAGGGTAGAAGAATCAAACTGAAGGATGTTATTCTTGGAGACATAGTGATCTGAAGGCAATTCCAGTGAAAACTTGTAAACTAAATTGGTATTTAAAGTTTTCGCTGAAGAAATATTAATGGGGGGCGGGTGAGAGGATGAAGAACATAAGGAATGTGCTACAGTGCACATAGTAATGTACCTCCTTGGGGCACATCTATTTTGCTTGTCCAGCACCTGAGTTCTTGAGTTTGGATTGATAAAATATGAGATAGTTTAAGTTTTACCCAACACAAATTTATTTTGCTTTAGGGAGGTGACAGGGTAGACAGGGACCTAAGTTTATGACAAAAGTATAGTAGAAGCCTCATAGCTGTTACATTGAAGCTGCCTACTGTGCCCAGGAGTAGGTTGGGGCAAACTACCTCATGACAGGAAATCAATATGCTTTGAGTCCCTCTGGATTTTATATTTTACAGTTCTGTACCCCTTAGAGATATGTGACTAGAATCCATTCTCCAGTGCAGTTGTAGCTCATTAATATCAGTTACTCCTCACTAAGTTACCTTAATAAAGGAGAGGTACTTGCCTCTGTATATCATATTCTCAGAATCTCATTTATTTGGGATCCATGTCTGTCCTTAGACTCCCCGATTTCACATTGCAATGAGGATTAGGTCAAAGAAAATCCTCAGACTTCTATGAAGCTAAAGGAATGGCCTCAAACGGGCTGTTTTGTATCTGGCAAAGTGAGCAGACAACATGGGAAAGCCCCAGTGTTGGTGGAAGGGCTAAGAAGCAGACATGCTATATAGTTCTAGATATCAGAATGAATCTCAAAGAGGCCAGAGGGCAAGGAGCAACAAGTAGTACAAGAGGAGACTGAAAAGATAAACATGGTTATGATCCCAAAAATCTTTGCCTGTGTTAAGGAATTTATTTTCTGAACAATGAAAAGTCACTGAGGGGCTTTAATGGTAAGATTTTATTTTGAAAGTTGCAGTCCAGCTGCAACATAGGTGCTTATATGAAAAGAGAAAATGCCCAGGGTTTAGAGATAATCTAAGCAAATATTAGGTAAGACTATATAGTAAAGGAAGTGGTGATAGACATGTATAAATTTAGGAGATATTTAAATGGTAAAATTGACAAGACTTGCTGAGAGATTGGATAGAACAATGGGAGAGGTATGTGGCAGGTAATAATTCCAGCTTGATGTTTTGTGTTATCGCTCGCCGTTTTCAAGAACACACACACACACACACAAAAAACAGTGTTGGGATGAAAATCATGATTTTTGTTTTGAAGTTTGGTTTGAGGTCTCTTTGAAAAATCCAAGTAGAAATATCTATTAACAGGAAATATAGGTTTCTAGAGCTCAGGGGTGATCTGTTGGATGGGACTATGGCTTTGGAAGCCATAAGCATGGATGAAGTTGCCCCGAGAGAATCTAGAAGAAAATATGGGATAGAATCAAGTCTTACAGATTTCTATTATATATCGGTCAAGAGACAGAAGGAATTCACAAAGAAATGTATAGGTAGTGACTACAAACAATTAGGGAAACCTAGAGAGTGTTGTGACAAAATAACCAAGAAAAGAGCATGTTTTACAAAAAAAAAGTGTTGAAGTCTGAGTAATGGACATTGATTTGGAGTCATGAAAGTTAATTACCTAGAGAGGCCTTAGTGAGAACTGATTCAATGGAGTTGATATAGAAGCCAGTTTTGGGCAGCCCTGGTGGCCCAGCGGTTTAGTGCCACCTTCAGCCCAGGGTGTGATCCTGGAGACCTGAGATCGAGTCCCACATCAGGCTCCCTGCATGGAGCCTGCTTCTCCCTCTGCCTCTCTCTCTCTCTCTCTGTCATGAATAAATAAAACCTTTTTTAAAAAGCCAGTTTTGTTAGAGACTGGGTAAATGAAAGCAACAGTGAGTGCAGCCAATTCTTCAGAGTAGTTTGGTTATGAAGGGAAGGAAAAAGGAAGTTGGAACAATATAATAAGAGTACAAGATATATATTTTTACACCACAAAGGTAACTGATAATGTGAAGTTTTAAACAGGGAGGAGGAGATGAAAGAACTTTTAAAAGTTCATTAGAAGTCTGAGAGTAACTTTCTATTTCATTTGCAAGAAGCTTGGATAGCCCTAGGCCCTAGTTCCTTTCTGCCTTTGGTTTCTTAGAGAGCTGGCTCAGTTGCAGTAAGCAAGTTTGCAGAGAGCAGTGGCCTTGGCCTGACTTCATCATTCCTGGCAGACAAGGGCCCTGAATATACACACCCTTTAGTGGTGTTTCTAGGTTTGGAGACTCCTTGAAGATATATTTCTTTTACTCAAGTATCGCCCAATCTCTCAGGCTAATGTATAAATATGTAAAGCAACCAGGTGAGTTTAGGGAAGCTGGTTCAAGATTTATTCATGAGAGACACAGAGAAAGAGAGAGGCAGAGACACAGGCAGAGAGAGAAGCAGGCTCTTCCAAAGGGAGCCCAATGTGAGACTTGCTATCTGGACTCCAAGACCAGGCCCTGACTAAAGGCAGATGCTCAACCATTGAGCCACCCAGGCATCCCGGAAGCTGGTTATTTCTTGAAGAGCCCCACTCCATTGTATGTCCCATCTCCAGCTGGTTAAGGTAGGCCTCATCTGCCGGAACCTTGATCATGACACATGTCAAACACCTTTGCCTGGTCTATACTACCCGATAATGAAAATTGAGAGGACTGTATGTGTGCTGTTATTTCTCTGCTTTTAAGTTTCTCTCCCTAAGAAATCCTATGTTTTACCTGTGCCACTAAAGTTGTATATCTGTAACCCTTTTGGAGTAGTATTTCAGAATTTCTCTGTGTCAGATGAAGTGGTCAAATCATCTGCCTTACAGATCAGCTGCTGTTGCTCTACATTTTATTTTTGTTTTACTTTTCACCATAATATGTTGTAGAATTTTTAGCCATTTTATGTATATTTTTCTGCCATAGTTAGAGTAGTAATTTTCAAATTTCCCTCAAGTTTGTGAACAATGAAAATCCTATACCAGAAACCCAGATATGAAGGATAATGCATAAGAAGGCAGAGAAAGAAAGCTAAAAAAAAAAAAAAAAAAAAAAACAAACAAACCCAAAAACCAAACCAAAACAAACCAAAACAAAAAAACCCAATACAAGAAAAATCCATACTTGCAATGGTCTTGCTGAGAGGGAAGCACTCTACATTCTATTATATCCCAATAGACAAATACCCATAAGATATCTCAAAACTCCCATTACAACTACACACACAACTGAGTCTCAAAGTCTTTCTGAAAAATGAAAAAGATGGAAATTCTTAATTTTTAACTAAAAAACAAACAATTCAAGCAAGCATTCTGTTCTATCTCCCACTTGTTGCATATAAATTCTTCATGGAAGAAATTCTAAGAAATCCCAGAACTGTTTAACCACGTCCACAACACAATTTACAGATCTTCGCAAACATTGTACTTAAGGTAAGGCTCCAGCTACTGTATATTTTCCTTTCTTCTGGGTCAGCAAATCATCTTGGTTGCTTCTATTTAGCTCTAGAAGTCTACTCTCCTGGTTGTTAATAGCAAACATACATAAGCAATCATGCAAGATTCATGAAAACTCAGAGAAAACACTTGACTTTTTTTTTTTTTTTTTTTTTTATTCCCCGTTACCAGAAGCTCTAGAAAGGTTGGTATATGGCATGTGCTTGGAGTAACGTAGAATTTGTGTGTCAAAGCAATAGTTGTAGCCACTGCTGGTTTCCAAAGTCATAGACACTGACTGGATAACATGAATTCTTTAATATGTCTCAAATATCCAAATACCAGCAATAAAATATGTTGCTTTTGATCAAATGCCAACTACATATTTGGGGATTTGTTATGAAAGCTGTTAATTGGTATATGATCAGACATAAATTGCTTTTAAAATAATCTGACATTTCTGTCATAAATCATCATGTCACATTCAGCTCTATCATGGTAGTTTATAAGAAGAGAACATAAACATGACACAATTTGTCAATAGAATCCAATACGGTAGAGTACCATATGATATGCCATAAGATTGAAGAAAAAAGATCAACAACCTCAGATTTGAGGCTGACGGCCAATTGCCATAGGAACTTAACCTGACTTTTCTGTGACAATAGCTAAAATATTCTTAAAGTGGAATCAAATACAAACATATTTTATAAAGTATTTTAATTCCTTCTGTGGAAATAATTAGAATGCTTTCCCCTTCTCCCTAAACTAAGTAAACTGAATCACATGTATCTTATTATTAGAAATATTATAAAATAGACCAAGAAAAAAGTGTCTACAGAAACTAAACATTTTCTGCCAGATACTGGATGAAAGAAAAAAAAAAGGTGTTTCTCAAGGACATCTTGATTTTATCTAATTTCATAAGCATGCTCATGGGGATGTAGGGAGGTCAAATTATCACACTGAATTATGGAAAGAATTATCTCAATCCTTTCATAGTAGGATGCAAAATGCTGTATGTTTTATCTATTCATTTGGATTTAATGGATATATTATTCTTCCTTTCTTTTTCTGGCTTAAATGAAGAGCTAACCCCAAATTATATAAAGAATACTAGATCATGAATGCACCAGATGTCTGATGCAATATGTAAAACCTGTCACATGAAGTAAGAGAAAAGTTATTTTTAAACGAATATTTGAGTATATAACTCCTATTCATCTCTTTTTTCAGACTATACACAGACTTTTATATAAATTATAAAAGGCGGTTCCATAGATGAAAGCTGTTTGTAATTTGTAGAGGCCATTTTCTTGTCAACTTGGTAGTCTTTCTCATAGCAGTTTCATTATTAGGCAAACCAATTAAGTGTGCTCAGAGTAAGCTACATATGCTAAGTACACAATTTGTATAAAATTCTAATCTGTTCATTACCTTTATACCAGTGATTTTTTTCTCCCTGACTTGAAGTAGTAGGTTCATTTTTTTTTAATAAGAATTTTGTGTTAAAAATGGCATGTTGAAATGCCTGACATGAGAATTCTCAAACTGTCTTAACTAGATTTTGGCATTTAATAAGCTGTAAACTGCTGAAGCTATTTGCAGATGAAGTCTCATTTTTGTCCATCAGCAGGGGGCTGGAAGCATAATTAATTGAGTGAAAGTTAAAAGACGGACAGCACGGTTACATTTATGCAAATATTGCAGCAGAACATCTAACGGAAGAGAAAAATAGCTTGCAACCAATTGGTTTGGTTTTGGACCAAAATCCACAGGGTCCATTTAAACATTGCAGATTGTGCATCTGACAATTAAGACCTAGTGTTTCTTAATGCTAGTTGTGATGGTAAGAATAGTAGGCAAAAAGTCAAAGTCCAGAGAGACAATTCTATTTCTGCTCTCTTTTTTACCTCTCATGAATGTTAAAATATCCTTGCAAAAAAAAAAACAAAAAATCAAAAATCAAATGATGCATGTGTGTGCAACCATATGCCAGGCTCTGCTGTTTGTTTCTTTTATTCATATCCCAGGCATATGTACTCTTGCACACCAAAGGTTCCATTTAATTAAAGTTAGTTAAAAGCTTAGACCACAGAGATCAGGACAGCTGCTTGAGATATTAACCTGGGTGCCGTCGGGGGACAGCATAAGCCTTTGCTAGTATTCTGTCTCCTATTACATATTTTGGTGGGGTTTTTCCCCAGTAGCTCTTTGCCTCAGAAGACCACTGACTTTTCCTTAAATGTTTGGGAAACATTAGCTTCCCCAATGATCACAGGAAATTTCAAATTGAAATTTTACATACTCCTCATCTGTATGTTTTTCCTCATGACTGTAAGGATCTGCATGACTACCTTAGTGATTGATTTTTGACTAGTTCCTTTGTGTGTGCTTTTGATTTTTGGCTATTCAGCAAAATATTGCTTCCCATAGAGAAATTTCTTAAATAATATTTTCTTCTTCTCATACTTCTGTTCTTAGAATTAAAGCCTCAACTAGACCCGCTTTTTTTAATGCTACAGTAGACTTATTAACAAAAATGGTTCTGTGTTACAGAATTGTGTCTCTTTTTAAAGTATTATAAAAAGACAACATTTAGAAACTTTAGTATTATTTCTAATTGAAGTTAAGCCTATTTCCAATCCTGTTATTTGAAGCTTTAGGATATAAAGTTTAATCCTAAAAATAGAATACAATATTTTTTGATGCCTGCAGGAGATAAAGATTTTAAAAACAAATCAAAACAAAAACAAGATAGATGTCCATGGCATATTCTCAGTGATTGATTGTAAAAGGTTTCTGAAGAATCTATACTTAAAGGTGTGTAAAAACATTAAAAGAAAGCATAGAAAACTAGCTTGAAGTAAATGAACTTACATGGAGACCTTCCATATTCAATTGAATGTCCTATATTACTTTTGTTTCATAAAATTTTATTCCTTATTATAAAGTGCATTGCTGTATAATTCTGTTTCCTTGCTTCAAGTCAAGATGCTAAGCCCATGATGAAAATGCTTTTTGTATACTGTCATTTTTGTATTGTCATTTTCTTCATAAACAGTTTTTAATCTTCAGTTTAATTTCAAATGTAGAATATAATTACATAATTTCCACTACCAAACACTTCATATTTCTAAAAATATGGCACCCCTTTATAAGTATTAGCTATTGTATACATTGATTTTTACAGTCCAAATCCTGAAAAAAAGTTTTCAAATTTATATTCTAGAGTGATAACTGAAATTTTTGAGCTGTATTTCTCTTTAGATGTTCATAAAGGTTGCAAAATTTAGTAACATACTTAGCAATATCAAGTGCATTACACGCAAAAAATAGATTTTAACATGAATTATATAAGAAACAGAGAGAGAGACACACATACACTCTTATACAAAGAACAGATCCAATTCCGAGAAGTTTTGTTTGCTTTATTTCATTGACGGGAGAATCAAGGAAGTCTTTCTAAAGTGAACCCTTTTAAGGAACATATTTGTCCAAACAAAAGTGATTTTTTATTATCCTAGTTATTATGGCTTTATATACCTTTTTAAATGAACTTCTCTTAAAAGTGAAGTATAAATATTTGTATGTGTGTTGGTAGTGGTAGTGGAATTTTTGTTTTGTTTTGTTTTGTTTTTTAGGCTTCCCATAATTTAATTTTTGTTCTGGCAGGTAAGAATAGTTTTAGATATATTGAGAAACTCCTGATTTATCATTCTAAAATTTCAATTGTCTAATAATTTGGAAGATCTCCTTTCATATAATACAGTTTAGTCCTCTATAATGTGAATCATTCTATAACGGAAGGAATAAGTTGCCTTTGTTGTTCTTTGGCTGCGAAAGAAAAAACCCTGTTTCCAAGAAATAAATTTTCTGGTTCATCTGAAAATGTTAGGAAGGAACTTCTACTTTTTTGGCTATTAACATTTTATTTTTACTTCTATATACTCTAATTACATAGGGATTCTTTTTCCTGGATATAAAAGAGAGGACAGTAAATTGAAATTAAGTTAAATACATTCAGAAAACATTTATCTTAAAAATAAAAAAGCAACTATTTGAAAAGAAAAAAAAAAAGTCATTTGTCCGGTAGTCAGTTCAAATGACCTGACAAACTATTTATGCTAAACTAAGAACCATGCCTTGTTTCTTGTTTTCAAAGATTTCAAAGAGATAAATTTACAAAGGTGTATAGTTTTAGAGTCTGAGTAATTAGTCAGTATATATTTTACCCTTGATTAATAAATAGAAAAGTTTCTAGCCTAAGGAAAAGAAAAGCAAAAAGAATCAACCAACATCTGTCTTTTAGTATATATCCCTCTGGGATAAGTACCAGTTAAAACTACTAAAAAAGAATGGCAATAAAATTTCTGCTGGTTGCGAGTTAGTCAAGCTTGTAACCCCTCTTTTCTTGGAAACCTCATGAAAAAAGGAACATGATAAACACTAAACCACTTCTAACAAAGTTGTTTGCCAAATTTACTCCACCAAGGTAGAATATGAAATGTTATAGACAGCATGTTGTGATGGGATTAAATATTACACTTATGGGAACAATTAGATTTCTGTATTTACTTTATTGAAGCTAGAGTGTTTCCAGAAGTATATCTGAAAAGGACCAAGTGCTAAGTGAGATTTTTGCTTGCTTTTCTACTTCTATTATTTGGTCATCTCTAATTAATTATATCAAACTGACATGAATAGGGGATGGATTATAACACCTAAGGATAAAAATATGTATTATGATTTATGTAAGTCTCCAATTTTGTTTTATCAGTAAGATAAAGAGGGTGTAGACATTGAAATTCATTCTATAATATCTTAAAGTATTTATAATATCTTAGATTAAAAATGGTCTATGCTTCAGAAGGAATAAATCCTTTTTATTGGAATGTTAGTCAATGCCTCTAAAAATAGTATCCTTGACTTCTGGTAGAAACATGTGTAATGAATGAGAGAAGAGCAAATATATTTTCATATTGGTCAGTTTCTTGGTAGATAGGAGAAATCTAGTCTCAAAAATAAGAGTTCTCATATATTTAACATAGCAAACAGCGTATAAAGTATTTTGTTTTCATTTTCTACTTAATAGTAATTTAACAAATTAGAAAACAGAAACACAAAGAGGTTAATTGTTGAGGTTTAAGGTAGTATACCAAGGAGAAGGAAGAGGCAGGATTTTAATTCAGATATTGGACCTCAAATTTCAAGCTCTTAAGTATAATAAAAGCTACCAATGGCATTTTTCCAGTGGGAAATTAGTCCTTTTGCTCATGTAGGCCATTTCCTATGTTTCAGATATTTCTAAGCATTTTCTTATTCTTCTTCCTGATTGAATAAAGTTATATACTGAGAATGTCAGCAATTAGAGTATTGTTTGAATTCTGGCCATGACACTCAGTTGAATCATAGAGTGAATGATTAATATTACTTTTCATAGAGATTATGACATTTTAGGAAAACTAAAGTGTATAGTGATGGATTAGATTCTCTTGAAACATAAGCATGTTTTCCTCTTCCAGGTACTTGATCAATGTGAGGTGGGCAGACAAAATTATATGATGTAGGCCTTCATTGAGCTTGTAGTCTAATGAAAGAAGGCCAAAAGCACTATTCAAACCCATGCATCCCAAAAGACGGGGACCGAAATCCAGAGTAGTAGACTCTCCAATCACAAGATAACTTGCTCAGAAGTAGATCCTAAAAACAACAGATCCCAGCTCTGGTGGAAACAAATTTAGTTACACTTTATACCAATATGCAACTCATGCTCTCAAGGAACTGAAAGAAGGGGAAGAGTTCATGATACAGAAATACTGAGATTTCAGACAAGCAGGTAAATCAGAAATCATGGAGTCAGGCTATAGGGGAACACAAAACCAAGGCAGGACAAGGACTAAAAAGTAAAAATGTGCAGACACAGCAGAAATAGAAAAAGAGCTCATGCTACCCATTTTAGTGAAATACTGGTGATTTCCTACTTGATGGTTTGAGGTTAAGTATCATCTCCAAGCAACTTGGTTTTCCTTTAACTAGAAACCAATTTTAGCTATGAACATCTGGAGCTAACAAGTAATATAAAGCAAATGCATACAAATAGTCAAAAAAGAAACAGGAAAATATTTTGAAAAGAGGTTCATATTGATTAATGCTATAGTTACATTTTTTCCTTCCCACCAAAAAATGTTATCTGCATTATTTGTAAAATTTAAGTGGAAAAGGTCATGAGTAATAGTAACATAATATGATTATCAAAATCCTGGATCAAATCCTACTGGATTTTAAAATATAATTATGGATTATTATTTTAACTATACTGTGGAATATTAGCAAATTTACTACTGAAAAAAATAAAATTATTCAAGATAGGTATGAATTACACTCTATCTCAATGTTGTCATGCCCTAAAAAGTTAAATCCAGAGAGAAAACCAATATCTTCACTTAATACAATTATTGTCCCAAGTTTGAAATTATATATGTGTTGATTATATATATATACATATATATTGATTACACTTGGAACTTATTTGAAAATGCAAGTTGGGATTTCACTAAGGCATTGGATTCAGTCAACATTTTTTTTTTTTAACTTAGAGGAAACAGATGGTTTCTAGCCTAAGTAAAGTCCTTCAGTTTCCATTCTCCTTCATTTCTAACCTCATTACTTAAGAAAGTCCATCTCTGGAAGCCCCAGTTTCAAACTATCTCCACATGAAGAAACTGTTCACTAGTGAAATGCTAACATGAGACTGATATCAGGATAGCAAGCAAGCCAAAGGAGTTATCACAATTTCATATATTGTTTTTTCTGAAAAGAATCTTGGATGAGGGAACAAACTCATGAATGAACTGGGGATACCTGGGATTCAAACTCATCTTTCCCTATTTGTAAGGCTCTATCGTGGGATCCTGACTGGAGCCAAAGAAAGCAACATCTTCAGCTTACTTCCGCAGAAGTCCAAACAATTTTGAGAGAATATTCAGCAAAGTAAAGGGAAAAATGCAAGAGAAATTTCTAATTGGATCCAGATAATAGAACTGAGACACGTTAAGCAGTAGTGCACATATATTAACATGTATACATATACATAACATCAAGTCAAAGATTAAATATGCTTTTTGCAAATGCCTTTCGTTTTAACAGCTCCTCACTAAATTGGATTACTTTCACTAACTGTATTGTGAAGAACGCATCGTTGAGAGCTCCTAAACCAAGTCTTCATATAAGACATACTGTAATTTCAGACCTACCTCCGTTAGGCATGAAGTTAAATGTGGTAGAATGATTCAAACTCTCGTGTTTAATACTTACTCTAACTGAATAAGATCATCTTTCTAGACTTACCCTTTCTATATAGACTAGATATGTCCTAAATTGCTAAATAATTCAGTCGAATTTAACAGCTTTAATGAAGTAAAAGCAAATGCTTCATTCTAGTTTCTATGATTAGAGTGCTTTGCTTTCGAACAAAATAGAAAATTACACTCAGTCCATTTATAGACAACCAATCTACTGCTGCTTGTGGAAAAGCAGTAAAAGGTTCAACATGAAAACAGCAACACATCTGGTGCTAAGCTCTAATGCCTAAGTGAGCATGCAAGAAATTATTATACGAGGGAAATATACAATATATTCACAGTAAGTGCAGTATATCAAAGGCCACTGGTGTAAAAGGTTGAGCAGGTAAATGATTAAGATGACTCTGTATTCACTATCAGCTTGTTTGTTTAGAAATCCCTCACCTACTTTCTACAACTTCTGTTGAATAATCTGGAGACCAACTAATAATTCCATGATACTATAATACTAGTTTCAATTTTCTAACTGGCTTATCTAGCTTAAATGTCTTCTTCAGGTTTACATAAGAATGCTAATGTTCTGATTCCAAAAGGCGCTGTGATGGGAAGATTCTCACCCTCTCAGCACTTGCTGATATTCCCCAAAGAAGTAATGATACGATAAAACAGAATAAGGGATAGAAAATTGTAATGAATTTATTAAACCATGTGTTATTACATCATCTGACAGAACTATTGCTTAATAAACACTTTAAGAACAAATACTGACCAAATGCTATTAGGTAGCTCACCTGACCCTATAACTATGTACTCTATATATTATATAACCTTGATTATCCAAGGAGGACATATTTTTATCAGTCTTATTTTGCACACAGAGAAACTGAAACTGAATCATAGCCAATTTCCAAAGCTATTCAGGTTATAAAAAGCAGACCAAACTATTACCTACTGCACTAATTCTTGTTAAATTCTATTGACACCCTGAGTTTTGTATTTGCTTCTATTCTACAGGAGGCATGAAATGGTGGGTTTAGAAATTGTTTGAAAGTATATATATTGAAGAGATGAATGTGACTAGTTCTAGAGCAGCACTATCCAATAAAACTTGCTGCAAATAATGGAAAAATTTGGCACTGCCTGATAATGGTAGCCACATGTAGCTACTGAGAACTTAAATTTTCATGTGAATTTCATAATGTAGGAAGAAGTGAAAGAAATATTCCTAAGAATTATATTATTTATATAGTACAAGGGGTGCACACATTCATAAAGGTAGTTTATGATGCCACATTTGGATCTGAAGAGTAACTTCAAAAGTAACTTCAAAACTCATATAACTAGACAAGGTAATATGAGTATTATCCCTATTCTTTGGCTATGTTACATTTAGGTTGCCTAAAAAAGAAATTTTCTTCCTTATCCTTTATTACTTCATTTACTATGTTATTACTGTATTTAAGAAAGGAATCCATTTCATGTATAGTATCATGTAATTCCATCCTTTTATATTCTATGTGGAAATAATTCATGCACGTGGTAAGACAATATTCTATTATAATAGACAACAATAAAATTATCTTCTTCCATTATTTTCCATGGCAAATAACAACTTACTTTGTTCTATTTAAAAGCTTACTTGTAGGGATCCCTGGGTGGCGCAGCGGTTTAGCACCTGCCTTTGGCCCAGGGCGCGATCCTGGAGACAGGGGATTGAATCCCACATCGGGCTCCTGGTGCATGGAGTCTGCTTCTCCCTCTGCCTATGTCTCTGCCTCTCTCTCTCTCTCTCTCTCTGTGACTATCATAAAAAAATAATTTAAAAAAATAAATAAAAGCTTACTTGTAGCCTTACTTTTTGGTAGTTCTGTTTTATTTAGTTTCTAGGATTCAAATTAAACAGGGCATATGTCTGTAAATAAATGGCTAATATAACTTATCTGTGCAGTTTTAACATTAGTTTAGGTATGAATATTAAAGTTTTGAGTAACAACGGTAAGAAAGACATAATATCCAATGACAACTTTTAATCTATCCCTAAGTGAACATGATTTACAGTGACTAGAAGAAAACAAAGGAAACCATTTGGAAAAAAATCTATAAGAGTTAGATAACTTGAACCCCAGCTGCTGAACCAAAAAATGTTACTCACTCATAAGCATAAAAATTGTGATAGTTAATAATAAGATTTAAAATCAATATAAAAACTGGGGTACCTAGGTGACTCAGCTGGTTAAACAACTGCTTTTGGCTCAGTTCATGATCCCAGAGTCCTGGGATTGGCTTGCTTTGGCTCCCTGCTCAGTGGGGAGGCCACTTCTCCCTCTCTCCCAACCCCAATCATGCTCTATCTCAAATAAATAAAATCTTTTAAAAAATCTATATAAAAATGTTTACTTTTCTCCATCCTGTGAACATAAGGCAGTGTCCTAAAATCATAGCTGCTGAGGTCAAATAAGATGACAGAAATTTAGAAACAAAGTAAAATCACCAAAAGCATTTGAAAAGTATTGAAATACCTACTAGCCCAAATTAGAGTATTCTGACTTTATTCCATCGTTTTCATGAAAAAAAGAATTGAGAAAGACAATAAAAACTACAAATACCAAAAAGCCTGACTCAGTATAATTATAAGGGTATACAAAAATCTACATAAACATTTTATGAACAATTTAAAACACACAAGAGAAAATAGGAGTTATACTTTGTTGATACTTATGTCTTCCAAATTCCAACTGAGCCAACTGCCAACAAGACGCAGGTGCATAAAAGATGAACAGGTGAAAGAAATAAAATGTTATTGTAGAGAAAATATTATCTTTGTCCATTATGCATTTACCTTAGGACACATTAGCACATCTGTTATATATTTACTACAGATACAGGTTTAGATGAACAACTTTAAAGTTATAATTCCAAGTCCATCTTTTTTCTTCCTCAGATCTATGTATCGCATTGAAGGTATAGTGTCTGAGTTAGAAATACATTGGAGATTTTACTAGGAATCTGGTTCATTTAAGACTTCATTCTAAGAGTCTTGAATTGAACATTTGGAATAGACAACAGTATTATGTGGTTTTGAAATAATGTCATGGGTTTGAATCCACCCACTCATCACTCTTATTGATAGCATCCTAAGGGATTTTTACCAACCCTAAAGAGGAATGCTATGTGAACATACTAGACTCAGGGCTACTGGGTACCCAGCAAGCCTTGAAAGAAATTAGCAAGGAGATCTAAATTTAAAGAATTACAACATTTGGCTTACTATTAAAAAATTTTTGTTCTTATCCTCAAGTACTCAACAACTTTATTTTGTCGGAAAAATATATGGAATGGTAAAAATTAATGAAAATTTACATTATTTATGTAGTACAATTGAAAAGAGGCTAGATTTTGAATCTAAATGTAAAGACTTTTTGGATCTCTCACCTTTGGGCTCCTTGACCTTGGGAAAGTCATATACTTTCTCTAGAGCTCTGAATTAATTGATTCGTAAGAAGTGCTCCAGCTTTTGCTATGTGTGTGTGTGTATACACATGCACATCTACATACATGTATACATATAAGTTTTAGGATTCCCATCTCATGTATTTTAACTGAAATTACATTTTTATAGTAAGATAGATATTTAGGTCTATACTGACCAAGTTTTATGCAAGAAACATTAAGTTTAAAATTTATCTCACTTGAAATCATGATTTCACTTATACATGAGTGGGATTTCTGCATAACAGATTTTTAAGAAATTCTCCCATTTGACATTCATTTCAATTTCTAAATCATTTAAACTGTTTTTTTATGCATTCTTCCAGAACATTATTTATTTATTACATCACATGGACTTAACCAATGCTGATACCATGCTTTCTTATGTAGCCAATTCCCTACCCATTATCTTCCAATGGATAGGTAGGAATTATTTTTTCCGATTATACTATTTGGTTTGATTTTACTTTTTAACCACAAGGTTCCAGATAACCCCAAACTTGGCCACATTCTAAGCCCCTATAAAATATTTCATAGTGTTTATACCAGACGAAGTAATTTTCTGCCACAGATACCAGAACAGTAATTATAATAATCACAACAGCTTCCTGACCTTGACACTATCTACAGTTCTTTAGCCCATACTTGAGTATCTGACCTAACAAGAGACAATAAGCTCAGTCCAGAACCAATATACCCAAGACAAAGAAAGGACTAGCTGAGCATCACAGAAAAAGATCTCTCAAGGTGAGAGATGCAAAACTCCCATGCTGTGGCTGCTATTTTTGTTGTTTAAAAAAAGTGTGTACTGAACCAATTTGTAGGGACAGAAAAGATGGAGGGAATGAACATAGACTTTTGGTGATACCCAAGGGCCTGGTTTATGATTTTATTGACCCTGAGAGCTGTATTCCTGGTCTTGATTGTGAATTGTCCTTGTGCTTTTATTTCGATCAGAATGAGAGGGGATATTGGAGGAATGAGAAAAGGATCTGTGTATAATAAGACATTTACACGTATCTATAATTTTGTGTATATGTAAAAAATAAGTAAAACTATGTTGTACAATTTTGGTCCAGTTAGAAATGTGTGCTGCTGGAGGAGTTGAATTTAAAGCCAAACTTTATAAAATTGTATAGGATATTTTAAACAAAATGTATAAGTATTAATACCAAGAAGCAGAAATAGAATTCAAAATAATTCTTCAAAGTACCAGATTATTGTCATATTTTCACAAGATGTCCGTCTAAGAAATTGATGGAAAATTCTCCAATCAGCAAAAAATTTCCCATTGGTAGATTTCTGAACTATAACCACTTCCAATAACTAGTCTCCAAAGACAAAAACACGGGATTTTACTTTTGGAAGGAAAGTAGAGGCTGAATTATTTCTTTTTACATATGAATTTCAGAAACTTAACTTTAGAAAAAAAAAAAAAAAGATGTAATGGTGACATTTAGTAGCCACATACAAAATTATCTGAAGTTAAAGTTGTAAATCTGTATTTTGAAATTACTAAAGTACTAAAGAGAACATTACTATTGTTTTGGCAGGACAGGTTATTTCCCACATACAGATTGATGGAAGAGGAAGCAGATTTTGACATTACACCAAAATAGCTTGTGCAAGGATATTTTTACAGCATGTTCTCCACAAAAAGACATTTCAAGAAAACAAAAATAGAGGCTATGCATTTGCATGTTTTACTGTATTTCACTTAATACAAGAAGGGTGTGATTTCTGCAACTTTAAGTCATTCTAACCCTTGTCATATACCTGCGGTTCTGTTTTTTTTCTACGTATTAGATATTTGAACAAAGCACATTTTGTGTCATAGATTCAGTATTCCAATGAGATTTCTGATTTCATTAAAAACCACTAGGTTTCAGAAAAAGATCCATGAATTTAATAAGTACGGGAAGTTAGAGCTCACAGAAAGTCTACCGTTCCTAGGCAGTTACCTAGGGGCTAGCCCCAGGCCTGTATTATTGGACTTTGCATTCGTGGACATAGTTGAATGAAGACACTTGAGTGAACATATGGCCCAAGATAAAATAATTACATGTTTTCCCTTGCAATGTGGTATTTTGAATATAGTGAAATTGAGTTAAGTCAATACAGTTCTTTTAATTTTTTTGGCTGGGACCACAATAATATAGAACAGAATCAGTATATCCAAGTATGTATTAGGAAAAATGCCCTACAAAATAATTACCCTAGGCATTATGGTAGAATACAATAGAAATAGGAAGAGCTATTATTTTAAGTACTGATGATGGTCTACCAAGTGGAATTCAGGAGCCACTAATGGAACATGACCAACAACACTATTTTGAAGAAAGATGCATACATTCCTGTTGCTGAAACTCTGCTCATTTTCATATCATTCCTTCACCCCTTGAATCTGTGGCTCAGTGGTTCCTGCAACTGTAAAATATTCCCGTATATTTCAAACAAATTTATGACAATCAGAGTCTACTTTTCCTGCCTACAAATTAGATATTAACCAATCTTAATCCTTCTTAGGGCTCATGAGTGTTCAATTTTTCTGTTGATTCTGCCAAATATATTTATACTGGAAACTCAGATAGAGAAAATTTTTTTTTTTAAAAAAGGAAGAGGCACTAGTAATTCCTCATTCTTTGGGCTGACATTTGCCATATTAGCAGTTATGAGGGTCACAGGAATTCTTGCGTCACTGCCTTTATACTCCATTTTAGAGTTTCAAACTGAAGAAGATATTGTTAGAAATCTGTTTATTTCTCTTGGTTAACATGTTTTATAAGATGTTAAGCTGCATCAGTGCTTTGGGATATGGAAGTTTAAGAGTTAAAAATAGTTCCTGGGAAACCAAAATCTCACGTATACTTGTTGACACCAACATTTTACTTATTAATCCAGATATTGATTATATATATATACAATACATAAGAATATGTGTCTATATATATTAAACACATATATACACATATTAAATTATTAGAACTTTGGAAAACTAACATCTGATAAGTATATAGGTACATATGAAGATTACTTCTATCATTTTTTAAAAAGTACATATAAACTGATGTCAAGGACATACATAGAAGAACATCATACTATGAAATCTAAATCCTAGGGCTTGAGAAAAGAGGTTATAGATGGTGGAACTTATATTTTTTACCTCTATGGAATTATCATTTCTTTAAAACTGGAAAGAAAAACAATCATTGTTAAAACAACTTTATGTTTTCTAATTAATTCTTCTTTCAGAAGTTCAGTATGCTCTCTTAAAATTTGGTCTTCAACTTAAGATGGATGTAAGGGTTATTGCCAAGTTCTGACATCATTTACCTCAACCAATTTTTCTTTATCAACTTTAAGAAACCTTATCAAAAATCAATAGAGATCAGAATACATCTACATGAAGTTAGAGCAAATGAAATCCTAAATTCCTATTCAGTCTTGTCCCAATACAAACTTGTACTCAACTGTAAAGGTTTCTCTCAGAGAAATCAACACTTTGCTTTTCTTCTCAAGAGTGAGAACTGTAATTTTTCGTTCAGAAAGATGATTAAAATAACTTTTTTTGCAGAACAAATGAAGTGATCTTCCAATTATATTTCATTCTGCTAGCAATGCATATATATACATAGCCTAAATGAAAATATCGTCAAATTAAACTCATTTGGGCTATCTC
Organism: Vulpes vulpes; assembly: GCF_048418805.1. Classification (NCBI taxonomy): domain Eukaryota; kingdom Metazoa; phylum Chordata; class Mammalia; order Carnivora; family Canidae; genus Vulpes; species Vulpes vulpes. The sequence goes on from NW_027325670.1 coordinate 941,611, forward strand.
AAATAGGAGAGGACTTCTCACAAAAGGACAAATTCGAAGACATGAAAGGGAAAACCAGAGCATAAATTGCTACATGTCAAACCGAAAAACTCAGAAGTGCAAAAGTAACATGAGCTACATATTGAACTTTTACAATGACTACTGACCTTTTTATATAATACTGTCTCTGTTATTTTGGGGAAGCCTAAGCAGTGGTAACAAACCAAACTCAACTGACTCAGTGACCCAACTGATGATCATCCTTGGTTTCATAACAGAACAAGCATATGTCCCAATTGATAGCGATTCCAGTGCCCTTGTGTCTCCCTTTTTGTATCTCTACTATTCCTACTATCATTCTCCCCCATTCAGGTGGAAGGGGGAGAAAAAGGTATGAGGAGGCAGAGTCACTACTTAAATATCTTAACCTAGAAAAGTCACATACTACTTACTTTCACAATTCTTTTGTTCCTTGAAATGCCCACACCAAACCACAAAGGCAGAAGGAACACGTCTAGAACTATGCCCAATATAAAGAGACTATTTCTATGGATAAGCAATTTACAGACTCAGCCATCTTAGACACATTAAAAAATATTTTTCTCAAAATTTTTGAAGTTAGCTTTGAACGTATCACAAGAATCCTAAATTTATCACTGCAAGATCAGTTTAAAATATGGCCAAATTCTAGTAAGGCTTAATGACAGAAGAATTAAACACATGCTTGTGACCCACTTTATATCGTGCTGCACACTTCACTCTTTCAAGGATTGAAGTCTTTCCTGCTCTTATCTGTTCCAAGGACAATTACTAACGTGCAATCTAATATGTCCCCTTATTAGCTAAAACACTTATGTTTTGACATTAAGAAAGCTAAAATGTATTGACTTATAATTTAAATGGCAAAACATTACCATAATATAGGGGAGAAAAATCAGCCATATATTTCTAATGTAAAAAGTTGTATACTAGAGAGATATCCAAGATGAGCAGAATCAAGAAATTTTAGCATCTGGGGATGCCTGGCTGGCTCAGCGGTTGAGCATCTCCCTTCAGCTCAGGGTGTGATCCTGGGATCTGGGATTGAGTCCCACATTGGGCTCCTTGCTGGAAGCCTGCTTCTCCCTATGTCTGTATCTCTGCGCCTCTCTCTCTCTCTCTCATGAATAAATACAATTTTTAAAAAAGTAAAAAAGAATTTTAGCATCTGAAATATCTCCCTACTTTTTTTGATGTGCTTCATGCACCAAAATATTGTGAAGTTTGTGAACAGAACTGTCTTTACTCATGTAACTTGAGGAATATTCCCTTTGTGAGCACTTTAAAATCTACCTGATAAAAGAAAACTGCAATGGATATTTCAAAAACTGTTTAATTAGAGAAACCACAACAGATATTATAGGCATTTAAGACTTGAGGTCTCCTGCTGTACTCTATTTTGTAAGAGTATAGTTTTCCTGATTTATTGACAGCTGCCATGGATGGTTCTTTATTTTCAACTCATCCCAACCCTGGTCAAACAATACAACCCTCCTGCTTTTTTCAATATTTTCCTAATATCTCAGCTCATTTAATTCTATTGATCCACTGAAGAGTATAATGGCACTGAAACTAGAATTAATAGCACCTCCCTTTCCTAGTGCTAAGAGCTTTCCTATTGAGTCTGTGGACCATCACACGAAATCATAAAAGTAGACAAAAAAAGTAGAGTGACCTTTATCGGCTACTATTGTACTGAAAAATTCAGCAAACCTCAGAACATCATTTTCAATTTTATGGCACTGTTTTCTTAAATAATAAGAGAAGGGGGAAAAAAGGAACAACTGACCCCTGTTCAGCATTTACTTAAGCAGAATTGGCATTAATAGAGTATTCTGTCAAAAATTCAAGCTCAAGAAAATGTATGGCTTTGTCCACAGCAGCAGCTATCTTAGCAGATTGCACTGTCACTGCTTCACACAAAGCGCATTGCAACACCATTAGTGGACATAAATAATGCACAAGCTCTTATGCAGTACTCAGCTAAGTGCATGGAAACCTTGGGCTCCTGTTGTCAGAAATTCAATGGATTAGTACCTAGATTTATTTTAAGTCTGTAAAGCAGTTTGTTCTTGACAGCGTTCAAAGTAGAAAGAGTGCTATCCTGAATGTGCATCTTAATACTGTCATTCTTGTCTTGTAAGAGTAGATGATATATGGGCTGCAATATTTCGTTTTAATATTTAAAGTTTTCACTGTGCAGATGCAAAGAAATATATTAATAGTTATCTGCTGTTACTTTATTGATCTGGAAAAGAACAAAGATAACCTGCAAAGTTTCACAGTGAGACTAGTAAAATGGAGGCATTACAATCACATTTGGTAAAACAGATACACAAATTATAAACGTCATACATTGTCTTTAGAAAAATAAATGCACATGGAGATTTCTTCTTTCTAAACATTGTATCTTCAAAATCCCATTTAAGGAAAATTTTAGCACACTTTAATCTAATTAGTCACAATTACAGTTCTATAGTTCTTTCAACTGCATAACAGTATTGTTTCTTTTGTAAAGGCTCAGTGATTTTGCTGAGCGAGAACTATACTAAAGTTTCACTCTAAATTGTTTCCCCATAACTTCGGAGATTGAGGGCAGTTTCTGTCTGTAAATATATTCAGGATTTAGGTCCGATAATCTCCCAGGCACTCAAAGGATATGAGACACTAGTGTAGATGAAGAACACTTTTCTATTGATATTGGGGATGTAACAGAAGAACGAGATCTCCCACATGAAGGTCAATCTTTCTCAAGTCTACGAAGACATAAAAGCTTATTTTAAAATACTAACAGTTACCTTTTCACACAGCCTACACGGTCCATGAATTTTAATACGATTTGTTGAAATGTCACTCAATGAATTAAGTGTTCATTATCAAGCCTTAAGATTTTAAAGTTAAATATGTAGCTAATGACTATTTATAATTATACACATTAAACACATTAAGCTACATGTATGATGTCATGTCAGGCAATTCACATTTGACCTCCATCTAACAATTTCATTAAAATTTGATTATTTTTTTAAACACCAGATTCCCAGGATTATGAACACTTTTCTATTTATAAAGTTTATTGTTCAATAAAAAGGAGAGGTGTTTATGTTTCATTATTTCAGAAGATATCCAAACATACTGTCAGAAGCATTGTGATTTGCTGCTCATAAAGACAAGATGGCAAAAAATCAGTAAATAAAACCAATTAATACAGGATTTACAGATGCATTGAACATATACTTAAGTGCAATGATCATATTCCTCAGAATGAAAAGGACTTAGAGGATTTCATACCGAAGAGCTAAAAATACTCAACCTAGTGAGTTCTTTTACTCCAATGCAGTTTACATAGCTAAGTTCAAAGACCAAATAATTTGCATATTCTCATCAATAGGTGGCGCTTTTCCCCTTTGATTGTCTTGATCACAGAATTCTGGTAAAGTGTAACTTTTTATCAAGTGTTATAAATTTTCAATACTACCTATGAAATACTGAATACTCCAACTAGTTGAACACTAATTTTTAATTTTTACCAGTTTACAAGGATTCACATTATTTCAGGCTTTTAAAAATTATCTCTTGAGGTATCAAATTTTGCTACCAATAATTATATCTAACGAGAGGACTCTTATTTTCACTCTTAAGATGTTCATAAACTGTCCCTCAGTTTCCCTAATGCTTAAATTATTCCCTATTTGTCCAAATAGAAAACCTCTGAAAAGTAGCATTATGGTTATGGTATACCTGATATACAGGGCCTCTTAAAATATCATTCTCATGATAAATGTTACAATTTAACATATTTGTCAAAAAGGAAACACATTACAAAATGTATCTTAAATATGTAGCAAAGAGTAAATGTAAGCAGAAACTTTCAGCAAGAGAGACTTGAAAAGATATCTATAGATAGTGTAAAGAAATCAAATTCTTTTTTTTTATTTTTATTTATTTATGATAGTCACAGAGAGAGGCAGACAGAGACAGAGACATAGGCAGAGGGAAAAGCAGGCTCCAAGCACCAGGAGCCGGACGTGGGATTCGATCCCGGGTCTCCAGGATCGCGCCCTGGGCCAAAGGCAGGCGCCAAACCGCTGCGCCACCCAGGGATCCCAAGAAATCAAATTCTTATATAAATGGAGTCTTAAACTAAACTTCAGATTTACAGGCCATCTAAAATCTTTGTCAGTAGTAGAGGATAGTTTTTATACCCTGGAATAGAGAGATTTATAAAAATATTTTTCAGAAGATATATTAAAAAACACAGTCTATGAAAGGTGTTCCTTTTAATACAGAAGAGTATTTAAAGATGACCAAGTGACAAGTAGCCTAAAACATTTTGAGTAAAATGATAACTTCCTGATTAAAATGTTCATGATAAAAAAAGATATTCTATCTTGACTAAAAACCAGTATTTGGGTGAAATAAAAGCACTATATATTCTTAATGCATAATTACAATACCTAGACCTTTTTGTTAACATTGTATTCCTATTTTTATGTATCTGTTCTTATTTAATTCACCTGCTTCCACTACCTTTTTAGTTCAGTGGTATATTTGTTTTGATATATTTACATCAGAAACTCTTAACGTTATGAAGTACTTTGGCAAACGTATAGTCCGTAAGAAAAGTTATTCTCAGTAATCTTCTTTGATGTCATGAAGCTAGATTATATATTTAATGTGAGTTGTATGACAAAATTTGAATTGTTTTCCAAAGAATATATAGAGGACTTCCCCAGAATATCCTCTATGGCAAAAAGAAATGTTTTACAACTAAGTTATACCAGATTAAAGTTCTTTCCTTAAAAAAAAAAAAAAAAAAAAAAAAAAAAAAAAAAAAAAAAACAAAAAAAAAAAAACAAGAAAGAAAGAAAGCTAGCCTATAAGTAATTGGACAGTTTTTCCTTTCGGTAAATTCAGTGATAGTCCCTTCCTGAGCAAGACTGCCCCTAGAACCTTGTGAGCAGCTGTGAATGAAGATCTAGTGACTCCCCTACCACTCGAAAGAACAGTGTGTGGTTACTACAGAATTCCCTTACAACTCTATTTCATCACCTCTTTCTTCCTAAAGGTAGAATTAAAGTTCTTCAGAATTTAGAATTGCCTGTTTTCTCTCTTCTAAAAATTAAAGACTTCTCTAGAAGAAACTACATTCTGGAATTAATGTTCTTTTATGGTAATGATCCAGGAAGTTGTACTGATAGGAGGTACTACTTTAAGTAGCTTAATTAAGTTTCCTATACTTTGAAGCTCTTTTGGGAGAACACATTAGGTCATAGAGCAAAACTTTGGGAGATTTGTTGTTACACACCGGCTGTACGTTAAACAGAACTGCTCTTTGTGTAATTCTGGGTTGTGCTTATATAGAGTCTGACATTAGGTAATAGTATGTGATAGATGAAGTAAAAATTCTATACTCTCCAAATTTAAAAGGATCACTATAACTCTGATAAATGTCAAATATAAATAGTACTATGCTTAAACAGTCTTGAAGAGACAAAAACTGATATGATAGGCACAGCCCTGCATTATCAAGACAGCAGTGATAAAGTACAACACTTAAGTGGTTTTACTAACCGTTTAAGAGCTCTGGCACAGTATAGCCTCTGTATAATGAGGCTTCTAAATGTTCAGCTCACAGAACTTGCATTTGAAGAGATAAAATACTTTACAAACTATTTGGTTAATCTTTACGGTATCTCTGAAGAATTACGAACACCAACAGATTACAGAGTGACAGCACTGAAATATTGAATCAATTGCCAGGCCTCTCAAAGGGAACCTTGAAGATTCTCCTTACAATGAAGTTTTTTGTTGCTTTTAAATACCAATCCTATAAGACCAAGTTAATGTGTTAAACCCTATAAAGAATCAACATGCTGTGATTTGTTGGGCAGAACGAAAAGTAGAAAAGGCTTGGGATCTCAGCATTTTGAATTTAATAGGTTAAATCAATATCTCAATGCCATATTCTATAAATCTACAAAAGCTTATTTTCAAAAAACAGCATTGTGTACCACTGTGACTTTTAGAGGCCTACACTATAGTCGACATTAATGCCAGAGAAGAATTTCAATCTTGCAGCAAATTAGTCTAATCATGTTATTAAATATCCCATTCAAGTGATTTCAGAAGCACATGGTTTGCATTGTATTAACAGCTCCTCAAAGGGCAGACAGCATCATCATCAATAAATAGTTATTGATCACTTACTGTGTATTATTTGAGTTTTTGAAAGATCATAATGTTTCTAATTTGTTAGGCTAATTTTTTCAAAATGTTTCCATGTTGACAAACCAAACTTGCACCATATACATATGGCACATATTTGTCCAGGGGATCAAAAATATATACAAGCCATCTTAACAGATTTAAAGAATTCTTCAATTATTTAGAATAATTAATAGAAAAAGAAAGCATAGAACCAGTTAAGAATTAAACAACAAATATGACAAGTTCTAAAATAGGAATTCTTCCTTTTTTCTCTACCAACGTCCATACAATTAAAAAGCATATTTTTCTATTCTAAACTGTGCTTTGATTCTGCCAATTGTCACCATTTCCAATACCACCCGCTCCAGGCAGGATCTTTATGTACGGTTGTAGACTTCTTTTTTCTTGTACAACTCTACAGAAATCCAATCACTTTGCAGTCTACAAGAATGGCACCACATGGATCTGTGCAGTATGCACACTATACAACTGTACACAGCAGTCCTGCATCCAAGTCAATATCCTCTCATTAGGACTGCCACAGTAGCTTCCTATTGCATCTGCTCCAATTAGGCACCTTCTCCAATCATTGTCCACACTTCAGCTAAAGTGGTCATTTGAAAGTATACAGTACATTATGTTTTCCTATTCGAAACCCTTCAAATGGTCTCCCATTGCCATTTCAAATACAAAGCCCCTTACTTTTTATTTGCGGTATCTCTGCCTTAAAATTTACTTTCCCTGGCAAACTTTTTCAACCAGAAAAACTCAATTCAAATGCCTCCTCCTCATCGCAACAGTATTGTCAGACAATTCACTTTGAGTTAGAAACTCTTTCATTTCTCCCCAGTAATTTTAGGTCTCAACAACTATTTTCATGTATTTCTTGCTACAATTAACTCATCTTAGACCAAAAGTAAATATAAACATATATACATGGTTATTCACTTGTACACACCAGTCATAACACAATGGGTTACCAGTGTTATTTTCTGGATAAGTACAAATTGAGCCCATAGTGGAAATCATTCCATTATTAATGAAACTCTCAATTCTATAGTCTATCAAGGCTTACAGAGTGTTTTTACATTTATGATTTCTTCTATAAATATCTACATTCTATGCATAAAATACAGAAAATGTTATACCCATTTCACAGATCACAAAACCAGGATTCAGTAATGCTAATTTCCTGCTCAAAGTCACACAGATAGTAAGACTGAGTTGTGATTTGAACTTGTGACTCTTTAACCCACATCTAGATCTCTTCCTCTCATAGTAATATTAAAGTTTGAATGGTCACACTAAGATACAGCAGCAGCATGGCATTGTATGTTCAGCCTACAAGTAATGCATTACTCCTATAGAATGAAGCATGCAGTGCTACCATGGTCTTACAAAATATAGATTACATTGTAGAATCCTTGAATCTAGTACTGAATTTGGACACGTTTTTGAAAAGCAAGTGACCTGAAGAACTCATCTATCAATCATGGAAGTAGTCTTCATAACAGTAAAAAGTCCCTGGTATTATACTTAATATAAAAAGTGCACATAGCATTTCTGCCAATTACTTAATCTCATTTAAAATAGTTGTGTATTTGACACCTGTCAAAAACTTAGTTGACAGACTTTTTTTTTCTATTACACCTAAGAATCCAATCAATGTGTCCAATTTACTATTCATCATTTGCATAGCACACTTACAGCTTTATTCCATATTTATCTACTATTTTCTCATCAAAAATGTTCACTGTTCATCAGAAATATAAAGGAGAATTGTTATTTTGACCAAATTTTGTGTATATAATGCATTTATTCAAGTTTAAAAAGAAAGCCTTAATTTTGAAAATCAAAGCGGGAAAATTAAAGTAAAACCAAGGACAGAATTGTCCAAATTTGCCACAGAGTGCACTTTAAGTTAAAAAAAAATCTTTATAATATGAAAAAACACATTTGGGTTCAGCCCCTGTACAAAATGAGTACGGCTGGTCCCTTTTAAAAAAATTACCATTAATGGTACACATAAAACTTCTCTCCTTTCCTTGTTGTCTCACTCCCTCCTCTCCCATTTCCTCCCTCTTTCAACTTACTTTTTATTTGCTATTTAATATGGTTCTAAGAACAATTTAAATTAACATGGATTTTACCTTTCATTTTTACAGTGTCCAATGACAGGCTTAAATGGAAATAGAGTATTCCTCTCTATGCAGAATTACTGACATTACTCAATTCTGGTTTCCTGGGCCCATTGCTGGAGGGCAACAAAGCTATGCAAATAGACAAACCACACTCAGGAGATTTGTAAGGAGAGGCTTGTCCCCACCCTCAAAAACCCACCCTCACCCCTGAGAGGCAAAGGGAGGGGAGTTGTACTTGAGCCCAGGCTTCAGCTCTCACCCTGTTCATATTCTGCTGCCCCACTTCACTTAAAGCACAGATTCAAAGATAAAAGATAAGTATTTCAAAACATAACTGCAGAGATTAAATACTCAACATGAAACCCTTTTGATGGATTGTGCTGGTTTCAAGCCCATGAAGTGATTTTGGTTCTTATTATATTTGGCCACTATTCTGGATACTCTTATCCCCACTAATCTTCCCTCCAAAAAAATTACTATATTTTTATTATATTTATATTATATATTCCTTTAACATATATATTCTTTTAATATATTATATATATATTCTTTTAAGAGGTTTAGTAACTGGCTCAAGTTCTCGCAAGTGGTTACTAACATCAGGATTATTTTCAGGTCCTGTATGAATAAATACATACTTGAATTATTATATCCAATTTAGCATAAATATATTCATCTAGTTTTTCTACCTTTACTTGTATTACACATGCCCAACATATGTGTATGTATATAAGCCTATATGTGCATACACAGGTCTTCTCAAATAAATTTATGTACAAATTAGGTTATATAGTCTGTAAATCTACAGATATATGTATATTTATATGTACACACACAAGTTTCAACAAATACATACACACTACAGAATGGTTCGGTAATTAACTTGTTCCATAGTTTCACAGTCAACTGTAAATATTACTCCTATAAATAAGTTAGGAATATTCTTTGTTTTAGAAAAGTCTTTGCCTTCACAGATGCTATTTTAAAGTTTTATCAATATTCATACTTTTCTATTGCAACTAAATAGGATTAAATTTAAAATTTTTAAAGATTTAAAAATTTAAGCTGTCATCTTTCTATTTAATATTACATATAGCCTTCACATGGTTATATTTCAGTATATGGTAAAATTTGGACGTGCATATATTTATATATTTAAAAATATGTCTAATCTTATCAGAGTCATAGAACATGTATATTCATTCTATAAATTTAAATTCTCAAACATATTCATACGGAAATAAACACCTATTTTTAAGTTATGATTCATATTTGGAACAGATACATTCAATGATATTCCTTTTAATAAATTTTATGCAGGGACAAGAATCAAGCCTTCAAAGAAAAAGGTTAAATGACTTAAGATTTAAGAACTAAAATTTACATTATTATATTTAGAGGGTTACTTGGAAACCTGTGACACTGTAGAAAATTCATACTTTAGGATGGAATTAAAATAGCATCTCTAGTATACCAACTGACTTTAATAGCTAGAGGCAAAATAACATATTTCATGTCTTTGTAAAGAAAAATATAACCACCCAACATGTAGCCTTTGCTTTTCTCCAACTTTACCATAATCCATCAAAAGTGACCTGACATGGACTTGTTCTGTTGGAGTGCTCAGTCAAGGGTAAGTTTTATTCTTGTAAATAAGTTGGTGTGTGTGCATGTGTGTGTGTGTGTGTGTGGTGTTTTTTTTTTTTTATTTTTATTTTTTCTGGTGCAGAGAAGAAGGGGAGAGAACTAATGGAATTCAGTCTTGTACTGCACAACATATCCAAGGATCTGTGTTATTCCTACATTACAATACACACTGTCATGTCTAATTGCTTAATTATATTCTGACAGAATAGAATGTAGAGAGGGACAGGACCTGTTCAGTACGTTCCCACTAATGTCAGCAATCTTGTTTAGAAGTTAACATCCTTCAATTCTGCAAGAATGAAATGTATTCTACTGATAAAGAGTAAAAAATGTTTAATGCAATTTGTGTGTGGATATGTGGTGCTGATTTAGGACATTTTGTCAATAGAAAAAAAAAGCTAGTTATAGTTCAATTGTTCAAGCAGAAAGAAAAACATGAGTTTCAAGCTAAACAAAGTAATTTTGTCATGTCTATATCTAAGTTTCAATTTCTAAAATGCAGAAAAAATCATGCTTAAAAACTGGACTCAAATTTGAAGAAATCATGATTGAAAATAAAGGATAGACTGCTACAGCAAAAAAGCTAATTTGGGAGAAGTTATTAAGTTACTTAAAAATTATTACTTTTTAGAACCCTTTCAGGGTCAGTTCATTTTTCCTAGTATTAAACTGATACACACATTGATATCTTGTGTCAATGTCATTGATACACACACACATTGAATATCTATGTTCCTCCTCTCTTAAACTTGGGAAAAATCTATCAGCCATGACATTCACCTCACCAGTTGGCATATTCACCTGTTTGGATTGAAAGTACCCTTTTGTCATTTGCTCTGTGGCCTTTGCAACTTCATTTCTCTCTAGATTTCCCAAGTATCTTAACTACTGGTGTCAAATACAGTTTCAAAGAAGAAACATTTACAATCTTTTGCAAAGACTTTGTTTAAAGTCATTTGATTTTCTATTAGAAAACAGTAAACAGTATAGAGGATAAATTCTTAGCCTCCATATGAGACTATCTCAACATCTGCCAGATGTGTATGTATATGGTCCTATCCCTTTCTTTTTTCAAGGCTATCCTCATAAAAAGAAAAGTTACCTTATAAAATTAGTCAGCAGCTGATACTATTTTGATTCTATGTTACTGTGATGGAGGTACCATTATTAACCTTATTCTATGTATATAGACACAATCTTAGAGTGAGCCAATTGTCCAAGGATACGTACGTAGTTGGCATATTAAAATCTTAAAATAGAGATGTTCCAATTTCAAAATATTTGATTTCAAATTCAATCTTAAACTCTTTAGTGCTTTATAATTTCTCTTTATTTTCTAATATTCTGCTTCTAGAGAGCTTAATTAAAGCCATTTTTTTTTTTTTTAAGGCACATACCACGCACATTCTCTCTGCGTAACTTACACTACTTTTTACCTGGATTTCTCTCTCCTGCCATTGTCAAGGAATATTTTCTTTAAGTTTCTTTTCATAAACATATTAACGTGGTCTTGCTCTCTTGTTACATATATAGTTCTTAATGTGTTTTGTTTTTTCATAAGAACACACACAGGAGGATATATATAGATATAGATATATCCATATATATATATATATATATGGATATATCTATAAAATATACAGTACACCCCAGTTACATTAATGGATAGATCATACAAACAGAAAAACAATAAGGAAATAGTGGTTTTGAAGGACACATTAGACCAGATCTATTTATCAGATAGATTTATCAGATCAGCATTCTATCCAAAGATAGAATACAGACTTTTTTTCTTCAAGTGCATGAACATTCTCCAGGATAGATCAAATGGTAGGCCATGAAACGTCTCCCAAGTCTTATCAAGAATTTTTTTCTGATCCCAACAATAAAACACTAAAAATTACAAACAAAAATCCGCAAATCTCACAATCACATGGAGGCTACTGAATAACCAGTGGATCAGTGAAGACATGAGGATGTCAAAACATACTTACCAATGAAAATGAAAAGACAATGGTCCAAAATCTTTGTGTCACAAAGAAACCGGTACTAAATGGAAGTTTATAGTAATACATGTCTCTTTCAAGAAAGAAACAAGCACTCTAACCTTACACTTGAAGGAACTAAAATAAAAACAAATTCCAAAATTAATAGAAGGAAAAAAAAATAAAGATCAGAGCAGAAATAAAACAGATCAAAATAGAAAAGAGCTATTTTTTCTTTTTTAATAAATCTGATAAAGTTTTATCAGACTTATTTAGTGAAAAAAAAAGACTTTAAAATTAGAAATGAAGAAAACTATGGGCCAATATTCCTGGATGAACAACAATGCATAAATCCTCAACAAAATATTAGCAAACTGAATTCAACAACACATAAAGAAGATGATTCACCACAATCAAGAGGGATTTATTCCAGGGATGCAAGGATGGTCCTTTATCTACAAAATTTATGTGATAAATCACACTAACAAAATGAAGGATAAAAATCCACATCTCAATAGACACAGAAAAAGGATTTGGTAAAATTCAATATCCACTCATGATCGGAACTCTCAACTAAAAGTGAGTGTAGAGAGAACATAACAACAAAATAAAGGCCACATATGACAAATTCACAGCTGACATCCTACCCAGCGTTGAACAACAGAGAGCCATTCCCCTAAATTAGTAACAAGACAGTCACTTGCTACTTTTATCCAACATATTAGTGAAAGTCCTAGCTGCAGCAATAAGAAATAAAAGGCTTCCAAATTGGTAAGAGAAAGAACTGTCACTATTTGTAGATAACACGATACAGCATAAAAAAAAAATAAATAAAAAAATTTAAAAAGCAACCAACCAAAGGACCTGAACTATATATTAGAATAGATGAATTCAGTACAGTTGTAGGAAATCAATACACAGAAATTTGTGATATTTCTATATAATAAAGTGGCAGAAAGACACTTAAAAAATCCCATTTACTATTGCATCAAAAAGAATATCTAGGAATAATTTTACCAAACAGATGAAAGACCTATATTCTAAAAACCATAGGACATTGATCAAAGAAATTGAAGGTGACATAAATAGATACCATTCACACTCACAGATTAGAAAAACATTATTAAAATGTCCATTCTACCCAAAGCAATCTACAGATTCAATGCATTTCCAATCAAAATGTCAATAGTATTTTCTCAGAACTAAAATAATCCTAAAATCTGTACAGAACCACAAAGGCCATGAATAGCCAAAGTGATCTTGAGAGGAACAAAGCAGGAGGTATCAAAATCCCAGATATCAAGATATGTTGAAAAGCTATAGTAATCAAGCAGTATTGTACTGGCACAAGAGTAGACACACAGATCCACAGACCAGAAGAGAATGCCTGGAAATAAACCTACACTCATGTAGTCAATTAATCCAAGACAAGTGAACAGGAATACATGATGGTGAAAAGACCAACTCTTCAAAAATGCAGTTGGGAAAACTTCACAGCTATATGCAAAAGAATGACACTGGACTACTTTCTTATGCCATACACAAATACACTCCAAATAAAGACCTAAATGTGAGACCTGAAACCATAAAATCCCGAAAAGAAAACTTAGGCAGTAAACTCTTGGATCACCCTTAGCAACATATTTATGGATCTAGTTCTTTGGGCAAGGAAAACAAAAACAAAAATAAGCTATTGGGATTTTACCATGTTAAAAAGCTTTTGCACAACAAAAGAAACCAACAAAATGAAAAGGCAACCTCCTGAATGGGAAAAGACATTTGCAAATGATAGATCTGATAAGTGGTTAAAGTCCCAAATATATAAAGAACTCATGCACCTCAACACAGATACACACATTAAAAAAATGTCAGAAAGGGAGACAGAACATAAAGATTCCTAACTCTGGGAAATGAACTAGGGGTGGTGGAAGGGGAGGAGGGCGGGGGGTGGGGGTGAATGGGTGACGGGCACTAGGGGGGGGGGCACTTGACAGGATGAGCACTGGGTGTCATTCTGTATGTTGGTAAATTGAACACCAATAAAAAATAAATTAAAAAAATAAAAATAATAATAACAAATTGTGCAAAGGACCTAAATAAATGTTTTTCTAAAGATATACAGATGGCCAAAACACAAGAAAAGATGCTCAACATCACTAATCATCAGGGAAACACAAAAACCACAATGATTCATATCACATTTGACAGAATGGCTAGTATCAAAAGGGTAAGAAACAATAATAGTTGACAAGGATGTGGAGAAAAGGAAACTATCATGTAAGTGTTGGGGAAAATAGGAATTGATGCAAATACTGTGAAAACAATATGGTGGTTCCTCAAAAACAAAAATACCATAAAATTCAGCTGAGTATTTACCCAGAAAAATAAAAACATCAACTTAAGAAGATAATGGACCTCTGTGTTCACTGCAGCATTATTCACAATAGCCAAAATACAGAGACAACTTAAGCACCCATCAACAGAAGAATGAATAAAGATGTGATAAACATACATAATGGAATATTACTGAGCCATAAAAAAGAATGCAATCTTGCCATATGTGACAACATGGACAGACCTAGAGGGTACTATGCTAAGTGAAACAGATCAAAGACAAATATTGCATGATTTCGCTTATAAATGGGACCCAGGAAAACCAGAAACAAAACATGAACAATAACAACACTAAAACCAGACACAAGACTGGCTCAGCAGTTGAACATCTGCCTTTGGCTCAGAGCATGATCCCGGGGTCCTGGGATCAAGTCCTGCCTCGGGCTCCTCGCAGAGAGCCTGCTTCTCCCTCTGCCTATGTCTTTGCCTCTCTCTCTGTGTCTCTCATGAATTAAAACAACAACAACAAAACAAAACCAGACTCAAATACAGAGATCAAACTGGGAGTTGCCAGAAAAGAGCAATGGAATAGGCAAAATGGGGAATGGACAAAAATATGTGAAGGAGACTAAGAAGTACAAATTTCCAGTTATAAAATGAGTCACAAAGGTAAGTACAACAACCATGACATACATAGTCAATATTTTAATGTATCGTGACAGATATTAACGATACAGATATTGATATTTACAGTGAGCATTGCATAATGCATCAAATTATAGAATCACTATGTTGTACACATGAAACTACTATAACATTGTATGTTAACTAACCTCCATAAAAATTTAAAATATAGACATATGTTGGTTTTATTCATTTGTACTTATGCACCATGTAGTTTCAAATGTAGGTATAGATAGATATGCATGTTTACAAACACACACACATCCCCAGACACATGCAGAAACACACAGCAGAGAACCCTCAAGATGAAACAGTTTGGCAGACTATTTTTTTTTTAATCATTGCTAATTACTAAGTGAACTGTATCCCTGAAAATAACTGGGCTTTAATCTCTGAATATGTGTGTCTGCATTAGTAGTAAAATCTATTTTACTAAATAAGTCTATTTAGTAAAAGTAAACTTTTAGTGGCCTTCAAAAGTAAATGACATTGCCCAAAATTCAACTATTTGATGAAAATTTACAAAATTTGTAATCTTATTTGAGCAATTTTGAATTCCAATATGCATACCATTTTTATAAAAATCATAAAGTCAACACATTCAACTTTGTAAAAACATGTAACATATGTAAATACACTTACTCTTAGAAAGTCCATTTTATGAGATCCTGCATATATGACAGACTAGGGATGCTTGGACAGTACATATAGATATAAATTGTGTGTTTGCTTACTTCTCTATAAATGGAATTTAGAAATTTTCTAAAAGTGGTAAGATTGTATAGAGTTCTGGTTCTTTTCTACTCTGCTGAAAAATATTTACAAAATGTATATCAAACAGATCCCCCCACAATAAACTGGTACATATTTCTGAGTTATTAGTGGATTTTAGAAAATATGCTTAATGTCTTCTCACTTGCTCAAATGGGGACAGAGCAAGTAACTCCAAGGTCTTAATGATAAAACTAGCAGGAATTTGTACAGCTAGGTTTTCTAATCCACTACTGGTGATCAAGTGAAAGGCAACACATCTAGACTTTTTAAGCTAACCAAGAAGACTTATAGCATTGGTAGATTTAAGAGTCCTTCTTATTAAAAAAAAAAAAAAAAAAAAAAAAGAGTCCTTCTTATTAAACATTAACTTTGGGGCTACCTGAAGGTTCGTTTATTGACTCTAAATCTTCACTGATATTTAAATACAAATATTTTCATTTTAAATAAAAAGTTTACCTTCACATAAAGTCACATTTGCATTGAAAATGTGCTTCATATTTTTTCTAAAATATTTAGAAGATCCATTAATAACTACATTTCTACAAATTACTGAAAAAAAACCTAAATA
Source organism: Vulpes vulpes (assembly GCF_048418805.1). Taxonomy (NCBI): domain Eukaryota; kingdom Metazoa; phylum Chordata; class Mammalia; order Carnivora; family Canidae; genus Vulpes; species Vulpes vulpes. Next base: position 957,972 of record NW_027325670.1, read on the forward strand.
AATCTACTTGGTATGGTTAAATTAATGAAATAGCAAGAAGTTATATCAACATATTTATTTTAAATTGGAAATGTAATGTAAGTTGTCCCTGAGGTTCAATTAATTTAAACACTGGCATACTGAAAGGTGAGAAATGATACTCTGTATAGAGTGGTCAATCCATTTAATAGCACTGATAAGAGAAATAAGAATATATTGGGAACACTATTAAAGTGACAGATTATACAATATCCATGTCTGGCAATTAAGTATGTCTGAAAAACATATTTTAAAGTTTTTTACTTGAGTATAGTAGACACGCAATGTTACATTAGGTTCAGATACAAAAGTCTAACATTTCTACATGTTATGCTATGCTCACCATGTGTGTAGCTACCATCTGTCACTATACAACATTATTACAATATTATTGACTATATTCCCTATGATGTGCCACTTATTCCTAGGACTTATCCATTCCATTATTGGGAGCCTGTGTCTCCCATTCTCCTTCACCTATTTTGCCCTTTCTGCCCCCATCTCCCACTGCTTTTGATACATTTTAGAGTTTGAATAATAGTTTGAATAATAGTTCTATTTTTAAAGTGTGGTTCTTTTAATGACCTTTTGATTTATACATACAATTGAAGATGCAATTTTATAATGCAATAATACAACCATATTTTAAAATATATTACTAATTCCATACATAGCAACAACTATCCAATATAACTGTACTACTATACCTGTTGTACTATGACTGCTATCATTAGGACGTTTCTAATACATGAACAAGTAATAATTCACCAAAAGTCTTTGTACAAATACAGAACTACTGATTTGTAATTGTTATAGATTGAATGTTTGCATTCCTCCAAAATTCATGTGTTGAAACCTAATCCCCAGTGTAATGGGATTTGAAGTAGGGTCTTTGGGAGGTGATTAGGTCATAAGGACAGAGATCTGATGAATGGGATTCATGCCCTTATAAAAAAGGACTCACAGAATGCATTCTTGGACTCTTGGTGAAAGTAGAAGAGTAGGAGCACTTTCAGCTCACTTCATTTGATGGATACAACTAGGTAACACCAACATCCATGTAAATAACTTAGAAAATAACCCAAAGACTGGAAGAACAGACCCTCCAGTTAGAAAGGTAGCTAATCAGTGAACAGTAGGAAGGGCAGAGACATGGTCTGAGGCTAAGTGGACCACTGGGACCATCTACAGGAGGGAGGGAGAGCAGGAGGGCAAAAAGGGGAGAAAAAAAACCCCAAACCAAGCACCCCAGACACAGAAACCACATTAAGATCAGAGGCACATAATTTTGCAAATTCTCACAATCAGTAAGACTGCACACCTGGAAATTTAAAAATCAGCAGGCTCTACTTTTGGAGAACCAGGAAGGCAAGAGGACCTAAATCCCCACCCTTAGCACAGCAAACAGGTCCTGGGAGATACATGGGGCTTCATTCCACCTATTGGGCTAACAAAAGACACTGCCCTCACATTATCCTGCAGACATGCCCCACCCCACCCCCGCCTCAGTTTTCTAAATTAGCACCAGTTCACCTCTTACAACAGACCTAGAATACCACACCCCATGCTCACATTCTCCTACAAACCTGACCCCTTCAATACATCTTTGGCTGGAGCCCATTCAAAGCAGTGCCACAAGCATGAGAATGTGCAAGCAGCTCAGACAGGGACCAGCACTACTCTAAAGTGATGCTCCTCCCCCCACCCAGGGAGTGTGAAATATAATTTCAGACACCAGTCCTACAGAAGACTCAGCACTGGGCTGGAGCAGATGTCTGGTCCTGATGGCAGGACCTGTCCAACAACAAAAGCTTCTCAGGGGACAATGTAGGGGAAATGCTCTGCAGTTCCATGCTGCTGCATCTCTGACAAACACCTGGTCTGACTCAACTCAACATTAAGGTGACCCCAGACTGGCCTACTAACAAAACAAGACCAAACCATACCTACAACAGGCATTGATCAGTGCAGATGACTGGACTAAAAACAGAGCAGCTCAGCCACTATCGTAGAGTATATGCAACCCACATAGGAGACATCCCTAAAGCATCAGGTTGTGGTGAACAGGGAACATTGCACTGCAGGGCACTACAGGGTCTCTCTTTCATATGGTCACTGCTTTCAAGAGCAAGACATGTAGCAGACTTCCCTAACACACAGAAATAAACACAGATAAAATGAGGAGGCAGATGAGTATGTCCCAAAAGAAAGAACAGTACAAAAAATACGCATGAGTGCTAAACAAAATGGAGATAATATGCCTGATAGAGAATTTCAAGTAATGATCATAAGAAAAAAATTATTGGACTTTAGAGTGTTAAGACCCTAAAAGAGGCAGAAACAAAATAAAAATCATAAGGAACTCTTACTGAGTTAATTATACTCAATAAGTGAAATTTAAAATACCCTATATGGAATAAATAGCAAACTAGAACCAGAAGAATGAATGAGCACTTGGAAAGCAATCAAGCTGAACAGGAGAGAATAAAAAAAAAAAAAAAAAAAACAGACTTTGGGAACTCAGCAACCCCATCAAGCATAATAATATTTATATTATAGGAATCAGAAAGAAGTACAAGAAAAAGGAGCAGAAAGTTTGAATAGTACCTAAAACTTCCCAAATTAGGGCAATGAAACAGAAATTCAAGTTCAGGAGGCATACACACACATACATACACACACACACATCAAACCAAGGAGCACTAAAACTAAGACACATAATAATTAAAACAGCCAAAAGCAGTGATAAAGAATTTTAAAAGCAAGACAAAACAGTTCTATAAGGGAAACCCTATAAGGCTATCAGCTGATTTTCAGCAGGAATGTTGTAGGCCAGGAGAAAGTGGTATGATATATCCAAAGCATGGAAAGAAAAAAAAATCTGCAATCAAGAATACTCTATCCAGAAAGGCTATCATTCAGAATAGAAGATAAAGATTTCCCCAAACAAAAGTTAAAGAAATTTATAACCACTACACCAGCCCTACAAGAAATATTAAAGGGGACTCTTTCAGTGGAAGTGAAAGACCATAAGCAGGAATAAGAAAAGTAGAAAGCACAAAAAGCAGTAAAATTAAATTGCTCTTTACTAATCAGCCAAGGGATTTACAAAATAGGATATGAAGTACGACACCTTATACAAGAAATGTGTGGGAGAGTGGAGAGGAATAAAGAAGGGGTTCACACTTTAGTGACCATCAACTTAATGCAGACTGCTATATGAATAGGATGTTATACGCAGACCTACCGGTAACCACAAATCAAAAACCAGTAACAGCCATGCAAAAAAAGAAAAAGAAAAAGAAATCCAAGTATATCACTAAATAAATGATAGTAAACCATGGGAGAAGAACAAAAGAAGAAAGGAACCAAGAACTACAAAGCAAACCACAGAATAAGAAAAAAAAAAAACAGCAATATATATCTATCAATTATTACTTTGAATTAAATCTACTAAATGTTCCAATCAAGAGATAGAGGGATGGAATGGATAAAAATGATCCATCTGAGTGCTGCCAAAGACACTAATTTTAAACTTTAAAGACACATGCAGATGGAAAGTGAAGGGATGGAAAAGTATTTATCATGCAAATTGAAATGAAAATCAAAGGGTAACCATACTTAACTTTTTTTTTAAAGTCTATTTTATCTGACCTTAGACAAAGAAGGACAATGTATAATCATAAAGGGAACAATCGATAAGATAATTGTCATAAGTATTTATGCACAACACGTGAGCACCCAATACATAAAGCAGCTAATAGCAAAGAAACCAGTGATATAATAAAAGTTGGGGACTTTAATACCCCACTTACATCACTAAATAGATCATTCAAACAGGAGAAAACAAAACAAACAAACAAAAAAAACAAATGACATACTAGACTACTAGATACTTTAAATGACATACTAGACTAGATGGATCTAACTATCCTCAGAACATTATCCTAAAACAGAATATACATTCTATTCAAATGCACATGGAACATTTTTCAGAATAAATCACATAAAAGGCCACAAAACAACTGTCAACAAAGTTAGAAAGATTGAAGTCATACCATGTAGCTATTCTGACCACAATACTATGAAACAAGAAATTTACCACAAAAATAATTAAAAATAAACAAAAATCTGGAAAGCACATAAGTACCTACAGGTTAAATAACAAACTACTAACAATGAAGGGGTCAGCTGAGAAATCAAATAAGACACTTATGAAAGAAATTGAAGAGGACAAACACAAATGACAAACATTCCATATTCATTGATTGGGAGAACAAGGATTTTTTAAATGGCTCAACTTCCCAAAACAATATACATATTTAATGCAACCCCTATCAAAATATCAACAGCATTTTTCACAGAACTAGAATGATCCTAAAGTTTACATGGAACCACTCAGTCCCTTAATAGCCAAAGCACTCTCGAAAAAGCAGAGCAGATCTGGAGATATCACACTCCCAGATATCAAACTATATTACAAATCTGTAGCAATCAAAGCACTGGGATACTGGCACAAACACAGACACATTAGATCAGTGGAAAAATAATAGAGATCCCAGAAATAAATCCACAATAATATGGTTAATTAATCATTAACAAAGGAGACAAAAATATGCAATGGGAAAAATACACTATTTTCAACAAATAGGGTTTGGGAAAACTGGACAGCTACATGCAAAAGAATAAAACTGCATCACTTTTTTACATCACACATAAAAATAAACTGCAAATGAATTAAGGACCTATATTTGAGACCTGAAATAATAAAATCCTAGAAAGCAGCACAAACAGTAATGTCCCTGACACCGGCTGTAGCACATTTTTCTAGAAAGGTTTCCTATGGCAAGGGAAACAAAAACAAGCAAACAAAAAAAGAACACACACAATTGGGGCTATGGAATAAAAGGCTCCTGTACAGTAAGATAAGCAAAACTAAAGACAATGTACTGAATGGGAAAAGATATTTGCCGGTGACCTATCCAATAAAGGGTTAGGATGCAAAATGTATAAAATACTTTTACAACTCAATGCTCACAAAACAAATGATCCAATTTAAAAGAGACAGAAAAATTGAACAGACATTTTCCCAAAGACAACATACAGATATCTAACAGACACCTGAAAAGATGCTCAACACCACTCAGTGAAATGCAATTAAGACCACAATGAGACACCAGAATTTCAACTGGTACACCACCGTGGAAAAATATGGAGGTTCCTCAAAAAATATAAATTGAATTACTATATGATGCAGTAATTCCACGACAGGGTATTTACCCAAAGCATGCAAAAACACTAATTCAAAGAGATATTATGCATCCCCATTTACTGCAGCATTTTTCACGATAGCCAAGCTATGGAAGCAGCCTAAGTATTCATGGAGAAGTGGATGGATAAAGATGTGGTGTGTGTGTACGTATATAAGTATATATATATATATATATATAATATACACATTATACACACACACACACACACACACAATGGATTATTCAGCCATAAGAAAAATGAAATCTTGCCAGTTATAACAGCACTCTGCTTTCTAGGTAAAGTGAAATAAGTCAGAAAGACAATTACCATATGATTTCACTCAATGTGGAATTAAAGAAACAAAAAACAAAGGAAAAAAAGATAAGCCAAAAAACATACCCTTAACTACAGAAAACAAATGGATGGTTACCAGAAGGTAGATAGGTAAGGGGATGGGTAAGTAGGTGATGGGTATTAAGAGTACACTCACCATAATGCACACAGAGCAATGTAAATAATTATTGAAACCTTGTACTGTATACCTGAAAGTAATAGAACACTGTATGTTCATTATACTGGAATTAAAGTTTTAAAAATAAAAAAATAGAGATCCCAGGGAGCTCCTTTGTTCCTTCCATCATGTGAGAACATGGTGAGAAGACAGCCATCTATAAAGTCCATTGACTCTCAGAGACTGAATGACCTGGCACCTTGGTCTTACTTCTCAGTCTCCAGAAGACAAGTACATTTCTCTCCTTTGTACCACCTAGTCTATGATATTCTGTTCCACCAGCCTGAATGGACTAAGAAACTGAGAAGTAGGGGTGCTGCTATAATGAATAGGTAAAATGTAGACACAGTTTTGGAACTGGGTGATGGGCAGAGGCTGGAAGAGTTTGCAGCTGCTTGCTCGAAAAGCCTGCATTGCTGTGAATGGATATTATGGAGAATTTCAATGAAGGCTAAGAAAAAAAGAGAGAGAGAGAGAGAGAGAGCGCGCAGTAGAAAAAAAGCCTTGGTCTTCTTAGACAATGCCTAAGTAATCCTAAATAGAAGGTTGTGGGAAATGTGGACAGAATGGACTATTCTGAGATTTCTGATGGCATGTGGAATGTGTTATTGCAAACTGGAGTAAAAGCCATCCCATGAGACAGTGGCAGAGAACTCTGCTGGATTGTGTTTGCGTTCTATAGTTAAATCCTAATCTACCCTTCAAACTTCTACTCAAGCATCACTCCTGCTAGGAAATCACCCTTGACCATGCCATCTGATGGGAAAGCCCAATTTCTATGTTAGAATAGCATTTACCTCATTTTAATGTACTAGTAACTTACATGTTCCATCTACTGTAAGCTCAAAAATGAAAGTTGGGAAGAAAAGTATGTAAAATAGTTTTTAAAAGACCATGAACTCAACATACTTGCAGTGATGGAAATAAATATTAAATTAAGAATGTATTATGGCTCTATTGGTCTCAAAACAATTATATATGTTCAAAGTAGTCTATCTAGACATCTTTGATGCAGATAAACCAGTCTGTTTTAATACCAAGTTCTTGTCTAGATCATGGAATTTAATAAATCTGTTTTTTTCTTGGCAAGTTCAAGTTAAAGGTACTTATAGGCCAATTCCTTATTTTTAAAAGGCATGTTGGCACCTCAATGACCATAATGAGTTCTACAAAAATAGAACTCTAGATGCCTCTTTAAGTGAAAGTAAAGGAAGGGACTAGAGATCTTTAAGCTGCAATAGGAATAACATGAACATAGCTTCAAATGAATTGAGTCAACATCTATAGGATTGATTAGATTTCATTTCTGAAGCCTTCTAAAACTAAAACCACTTCACAAATGGTTATTAATATTTTTGAACTTTATCAACTAGTTTGGGAAATTACTATTTTTCATATTCCCCCAAGCACAGAACATTGGCTCTTGGGTTAAAGGGTGGACTGAATGACAAGCTTACCTTGGAAGGCAGACTGATCTGGAAGGATTTAAAATATCCTTGCACCTGGAGCCCTGGGTTTACATTCCAGGGCAATGGAGGAAAGTTAAAAATAGATCCTATTTCATTAAAAAAAAATCCTCTGGAGAAGGGAAGAGATGATTTCTTTATATTCCATAGTAAAGGTTTCCCTTTCACTCTCTTAAGATACAGAGGAATAGATGACCCAGCCATCCTATGCAAATTCTGAATTTTACAACTCTGGGGTTCTTCTGTGATTTAACTCCTGTACATGCAGGTAATGGATATTTAGAGGAATTGATGATATGACTGCTTTGTGAGCTCTGTTTGCTTATAGAGAAGTCTGGGCTCCAGTGGGCTAAGGGTTTAGTTGAAAGCAGAAGAACTTGTTAGATCTTTCACATCTATGAAAGATGAATCTTTTACAAATTGTTTAAGCACTTTTAGGTACTGAGTATTTACTATGTTGTCTACTGGGACATATGCTAGGAAATAAAGATGAATAGGCTACAGCTTGGTCTTGAGTTGTCCACACTCTAGCAAGGGAAACACAGATGCAAAGAGCTAAGTGTATCACAATATAATGTGTCTCTATTAGACAAAATGCCCTGAGGCCTTAGATTAATACATTGTTGAAAAATAGTTGAAGTTAAAGCAGAACCTAGAGGACATTCAACAAATATAATGAATTATCTTTTGGTTAAGAAGTTGAATGGGTATAACTTTTTCTACATGTTCTGAGAATCTATGACTAAATGACTCTATGTAAAAGCTAAGAATCATGGCATGCTTGTTAATGGGTCGAATGAAAGCTAACTCATCCATCAAATACTCACTGAATACAATCATGTGTTTGTGATAAACAATAAGGTTAGACAAGGTTTTCTTTTGCCAAAAAACATATTGGCTCCTGCTCTTACTGGCCCTTCAAAGCAGCTTGGATTATGTTTAACACTATTAGAAGATTCATTACACTATAATATGATGGCTTATTTAGTTCTCTTGTTCCACACTAGACTCAACTTTGAGAGTCTGTGTGATTACTTAGCACCAGGAAAGCTGATGGAAATGTTAAGCATATGGCGGGTTGCAGCTGATACCTCTAATTATTCCCCAATATTCATTTTCCTTTTTATATACTAATACATTTACAGATATTTTAACTGGTCACACGGCTTCTCAGCTCAGTACTTTATTTCCTTGCTTCTTTCACAGTTAATTGAATCTATGTAATTAAGCTTTTATCATGGGTTGTGAGTAGAGATCATGGCTGAAATTCCTGAATATTACACTTAACATGAGTGGAAAAACATTTCCCTCTTTTATTCCTACCTACCTGCTGAGTACAGATGTAACCAAACACCTCCTTAACATCTGTAGAGACTGAAGTAAGAGTTCAAATGGACATCTGCATACATGCATAAGTATTTAAGAGATGTATCAAGATAATTTTATTATCCTTCTAACCTGATAATTTCATCTTCCCAACAACCTGGAAGACCAGGTTGAATTCTAGAATTTCCACTCCTCTACGTTCTGTGTCACAACTGGGAATACTTGAAAATATGGCACCCAGCCCAAGGTCCATGACAGAGCAGTATACTATTCCTGCCTCATGTACTATTCTGAAGTGAGATTGGCTGCAGACATACATGGATACCCCAAACCACATGTCCAACACTGTCTATATCCCAGCCGAATGGTCATCCTTTAGGTTAATGGGTACACACACTTGTGTCAAGTTTACCTTTAGAATGACAGTCTTGGCCCCGTAGGCAAGACATTTTTGGAAGGAAATTCTGAGTTCCCAGATATTCTGACTATAGCCTAAAAATAGGAGAAGAGATTTCAGGTACACATATACCCTTGTTCTTGGGCTTACCACCATATGCTGAGAAGCATAGAGTAAATGAGCAGGACCCTGTTGCAGCATGAAAGGCAAGGAAGCAGTCCCTACTGCCCATCTCTAAGGGTGGTACTAAATATAGTGGTCATGAGCCACCATCCACCATTCATGTAAGAGCAGTACTCTATAGCTACACAGTCCAATATAGCAGACACTAGTCCAGACTGAGTGGCTAACCCAAATTGACATGAGTTGCAAATATAAAATATATACCTATTTTTGAAGATATAGTATGAAGAAAAGGTTAAAGGGGTGGGGGAAAAAATGAAAAAAAAAAGGTTAAATATTTCAATAATTGATCCAGATCTCCTGTTGGAGATCTGAAATATATTGGAATAAAATACATTAAAATTAATTTTATCTTATTTTGAATATGGTTAGTAGAGATTTTTAAGTTTCTGATTTGGTTTGCATTATATTTCTGATGCACAATGCTGCTCTAGAGAATGGTGTGGTAATAATAGGAATAAAACCTGGATCTCTGAAAAATTTTGTGGAACAAAATCTACTTGCCAGAAATTTCCTGTTTCTTTTTTACTATTATTTAACTGAGAGACTATCTTGTTCAATTACTGCATTCTTGGAGTTGTTATACCAGTTGAAACTACATACTAATGGAAAATAAGTAACATTTCAATAAATAAGGTAATAGTTCAGTTCACAATGGGATAAATAGATACATAAAAGTATTAAAATACACTTAATTGTATGATCCACATGAGGAGAGATTTTATTGCTATATTTCAGTGTCAACATTCTTTTTCATAATAGGTCTTTATTTTTCAGATGAGTATGACAAATATATTAATGGAGATACACACAAAGTATTAATGTAACATATTAGAGTTTCATGCTATAGTAGGCAGACCTCAGAGAGGGAGAGATTATTTCACATGGAGGTTTCTATAAGGACACTGGGAAGCAATAGCAGGAAATGTTTAACAATAAGGAACAACATGGCTGGGTTTGGCCTACAGATTAGCAAATTTGTAATTTTCTATTATTCAACTCTAATATACTCTAACTTACAAACTTATGTTCTTAGGTGCACTTGCTTAGGTAGCATGGATGTACACAATGTTCTACAAGTAAAATGTATATTATGTGTAAATATTAGGTACCTTATTTGGAGGTTGGTGTTACAGCAACACCCATCAATACTAATAATTAACAACTATTCTGAAAATATTACTTTATTCCTAAATCACCACAGGGTAGTTTTAGAGTTTATCTGTTTTGCTATCTTTATTTGATATCCACAGCATTTCAAAAAGTCATTGAATTTACAAAAGGTGTTTTTTGTGGTTATTCGCTTTAGCAGATTTTATGGTATTTCTTTATATACAATATTTGAAAAAATAAATGTAAAACTTTACATTTTAGACAGTAGTTCTGAAATACCATTTGACCAAAGCATATTACTTTCTAATACTTGAACATTGGAATAGTCTGGTAAATAGATGCACTTAGATCATTCACTTTGTAGTTAATATGGGTCAACTTCATTTTAAAAAATTGCAACCTTTCAAAACCAATTTTTTACACCAAACTTTATACTGAAAAGTTTTAAAGACCATCAAACTTTGTAGATAGTGATGTAAAACTCTTCTTTATACTTACATAAACTATATGACTATAATAAGGCTGCTGAATAGAAAAACTGTACTAATATTCAAAAAAAAAGTATGAATTTCTAACTACTCTTTGGGCTGTTGCAAAATGTAAGATACGCAATGTTGAGTTCAAAAAGAAAACCGCAGAGTTTAGGTTTTATTGTTCAGATAAACTATAAATGAATACTGAAAATTTAAGATTTTTGACAATGTTGAACAAATTTAGTTCTTAAATTTGGAGGATGTCTCTAGACACTTAACCAAGGTACCTGATGTAATTAATCGTTTTAACCTCTTCACTAAATGAGTCTTCATAAAAATCCAATGAAACATGACCCCATAACTAAGTATTTGTTACAGTCTTAAACATATCCCTTGAGAACTGTGAATGACATTATTAAAGATAACGAACCAATGGAGTCCGAATACATACTTAAAAAAATGAGCAAACTCAATACTGGTATTTTTAAAAAGATTGCTGGGTAAAAGTAAGTGAAAACTATAGATGTTTTTAAAAAAAGGACAATTGTGGGATCCCTGGGTGGCGCAGCGGTTTGGCGCCTGCCTTTGGCCCAGGGCGCGGTCCTGGAGACCCAGGATCGAATCCCACGTCGGGCTCCCGGTGCATGGAGCCTGCTTCTCTTTCTGCCTATGTCTCTGCCTCTCTCTCTCTCTCTCTCTGTGACTATCATAAATAAATAAAAATTTGAAAAAAAAAAAAAAAAAGGACAATTGTGGTTGCATTTTTATCACAAGTAGTAAATGTATATAATTTCTTAAAATTTCCTTTCAAAATTCTTTCTGTAGTGTTTTAGTTCTAAAAAACATTATTGTGTCTTAGTAATAATTATAAATTGATAACCTATTCTTTAGGTAAGTGGCAAGATACTATTTAGATCAATTTATTTTTGATTAAGATATTGTCTTCAATCCTGAAAAATATTCTCATTCATATCCTTCTCTCCATGTCTCTAATAGGACTATGCTAGCCTGAAGATGTACAAGTAAGAAAGTGTGGAATAAAATTATCACTGAAGAGTAATAATCCTAGATTCCTAAAAATAGCATTGCGAATTTCACCAATTCTAGATGCACTTTTAATTTCATGAGCTCTTGGGAAATTCCATGGAACTATATAAGAGCTCATTATCTAAATCTGATTTAAAAACTATTTCTAAAATCAAATGTCTAAACAGAAGCCAAAAATTATTCATACACCCTGAAGAAAAAATAAAAATTAAATCTAAGGTGACTTCAATGTGAGCCAAATGGCATAATGAACCTATAAAATGCTTAGTGAAATGCAGTCAGGCTTGTAGATGTGTTTACCAATAAGGAATGTTCTGCTTTCATATTTATTATGATCTTTCACCGATTCAAAACTCTTATATACTGAAACTCAGTAAACATCTCTAATTTACATAAACCACAGCATAAAAAACTAAAAATGGATTAAAACAACAACAACAACAAACAGTAGCTTATTGTGCCAGCCTCAGCAATTAGGAAAGAGAAAGATGTTATTGAGTCTAAGGAATATTTAATAAAAATATTATCAATATATATTTCCTTAAGAGTTAATAATACTGCAGTGGGATTCATAAATGCCATCTACCTTCATTTCACTGTTTGAAATCAATGAACTGAATCTTCTGAGTAAAATTTCAATAACATATTTAAGAGCCAAATAGGCATCATTTTTTACTTCTATTAAGTTGAAAAGGAAAAAGGAAGATCTAGTTTACTTACAGGGAGTTTGTTCTAAGTGAGATTTTACTTTTCAGACTGTTGAGCTAATGATTAACGTCACATACCGTACATCTTCGTCTAGAAACTGTGGTGTCTATTAAATGTAATTACCTTTCCCCATGGCTTTAAATTGACGGCAGATTCAAAATGAAGGTGGCTTCTATTAAATTTAATTACTTCCCCCTGAAGCTTACTTGGCAAAACTGTGACTAGTAATGAAAGTGGATTCTATAAAAAAGCTGCATGGTCAAGGTGTGGCTATTAAATTAGCAACGTTATTAATAAAAAAAAAAAAGTAAAACTACTTGCAATGGGATATTTTAGCATCCATGTATACCTCTGTGATAGTATGACTGGTACATCAACTACTCAGTTTTCTACTCATCTCAACTTTCAACCAATAAATTTCGTATTATCATGATAGTCATGACAATAATAATGTGACAATTTTCAAATAGTTCATCTAATGTTTCCATGTACACAAAATAGGGACCCTTTCATCATTTTAATTCAATTGACATTTTAAATCAACATGATGCAACGAAAGAGGAAACGAATTAGAAAAACAAAGTCTGTTCTTATTAACTTCTTCCTGAGCTGGTTACCTAATCTGAAAGAATACTAGGTCTTATCTACTGGAGATAAATATTAAGAAAATTAGAGGGAAAAGTGTTCTTGTTTTGCAAATCTCTTTGCCTTTTTTTAAAAGGCCATCTATTTTGGATTAGCTTAATATCCAGAAAAATATCCAGAAAGATTCAGAAAAAGTCACCTATCCACTTAGCATACATCATTCATCATTCAACATCCAATTTACTGTATACTAACAATGCACTGGCCATGTATTAGAGGTATAAATGCGTAATATTTATAGGATTCTATAATCAAGTGAGCATTAAAATGTGGAGTCAAATACTCTGTCACTATGGAAAGAATCTGATGACTCCCGAGCAACTCTCTTGACCCATGGGGAACATTAACATCCCTTGCCTCATCATTTGTTAGGAATGTAGTGTAGTATCACTAGTATCCATTTGCTTATCCAGCCGTAACACAGGCGTGCAGGCTTGCTTAGGCATGAAACAGGCACCAGTTTGCCGAGTGCCTCCACTTCAGGAGATGCCAGTCAAGCTCCCTGATTGGTCTCTTGAGAGACAACCTTGCACTATTCTTGAGCTTGGAAGATAGTAAGTAACTTCCATCCTTCTGCCCAGGTGTGAGGCATGCATGCTCTCAGCATCAGAGAAAATGGCAAAGTTCTCCCAAGGAAATTCTGTTCTCTCATTAGGCACCTTTTGTCATACCAATATACTTTATGTTAGGAAATGTTTTTCTATGTTATTTATAGCTTAGTTATGAACTAGTTCTCAGATATTTCCTTTGTATGTTCTGAATTGGTTTCAGGCTCACTTATTTTTGCACCTGTTTTCTATTATAGTCACATAACAGTTTTCCTTTCAATATTCTTTTAAAATAGGATAGTGATGAACACGAAAAACTGTGGAAACATAAACATGACAAAATAACCTAGGCTAGTAAGAGGATCATGGATGCTTCCTAGAAGTAAAACCTGAGGGGAAATGAAAAAGAAGTAATGCATGGGTTTGCCAAGTGAAAAGCATCAGAAAAAGCAGGTTAAACAAAAGGAACAGTATATGCAAAGACTCAGACAGTTACAAAAGACCATCCTTTATTTCTAGAACCTGGATAGAGCACAGCAAGAGCACAGTAATGTGGTGAAAGATATGCAAATAGGCCAATTTTGCAATTGAAATTTAGTATGACGGAGAGATTTTTCCACCCAACACCCTCAGATTTGCTCCAGTAAATCTTCCTCTACACCAACAAAATTTTCAAAATTAAATGACATTTTGAGGACACGGCTTTCATCCTTTTATGTAGAATATTATATCCAATGAGCTTGCTTTTACGGTTAATAATAAAGTTAATATACTGGAAATTCTATATTATTATGTATTCTCTGAATACAGGTAGAATTTGTCTTGTTTACTATTGTAACTTTAATTTATAGCAAAGTGTTTTGAAAATAGTATCAAATAGTTGCACTATGTTTATTGATAGATTTCTGGATAATGAGGATGGGATATATTAAGTATGGAAAGTACAGATTTAACAGATACCTCTGCATTAGTTTTCTCTATGACAAGTGACCACAAATGTTAACCATTTTGTAACTGTTATGTGTATCAAATCACTCTGCAATCGATTTTTTTTAAGATTTTATTTATTTATTCATGAGAGATAGAGAGAGAGAGGCAGAGACATAGGCAGAGGGAGAAGCAGGCTACTCGCAGGGAGCCCGGTTCAGGACTCGATTGAGGGTTCTGGGATCATGCCCTGAGCCAAAGGCGGATGCTCAACCTTTGAGCCACCCAGGCGTCCCAATTCTGCTATAGATCTTAAACTTACACAGAGTTATATGCCAGTTTTATCTCAATAAAGCTAGAAATAATATATATATATGCAAATCCCCACAAAATAAGTGGCTTAAACTATTACCAATTTGTATTACCTTACCTTTCTACAGGTCAGAAGTTCATCTCAGGGGATCACTTGGGTGGCTCAGTGGGTTAAGCATCTGCCTTTGGCTCAGGTCATAATCCTGGGATCCAGCTCCATATCAGGCTCCCTGCTCAGCAGCGAGCCTGCTTCTCCCTCTCTGCCACTTTCCCTGCTTGTGTTACTGCTCTTTCTCTCTTGCTCTCTCTCTCATATAAGAAAATCTTTTAAAAAAAGAAGAAAAGAAAAAAGGGGGGAGGGGAGAGGAGAGGAGAGGGAGAGGAGAGGGAGGGGAGGGGAGAGGGAGGGGAGAGGGAGGGGAGAGGGAGGGGAGAGGGAGGGGACAGGGAGGGGGAGAGGGAGGGGGAGAGGGAGAGAGGGAGAGAGGGAGAGTTCATCTCAGGTATCACCAGCCTAAACTCAACTTATACAGGAATGCTTTTCTTTCTAGGGGAGATTCCATTCTTCTCCTTTTCCAGCTTCCAGTAACCAACTGCATTTCTTGAAAGGAGGACCTCTTCCTCCATCTTCAAAGCCAGCATTGCAGCTCTCTGACCACACTTCCTTGGTCAGGACTCTCTTTGGTTCTCTCTTGCCTCCCTCTTCTGCTTTTAAGAATGCTTGTGATTACATTGGGCCCACCTGAGTAACCCAGTTTATTTTACAGTCAACGGATTAACAAAACTAATTGCATGTTACCTTAATTCCCCCTGGCCATATAACCTAACAAGTTTTAGTTGGCCATTTCAAGTTTTAGAAGTTCCAGGGAATTGGATCTGGACATTTTCGGGGACCTATTATTCCGTCTACCACAACCCAAAATGCTGAAAGCATTTGTTTGCTATGCAATTTGATCCCTAAGTCTGTGAGTAGGAAAAGCAAGTGGAAGGTACATACCAAGGACAAGGCAGGGGGTGAGAACCCTCCCAGTGCCTGGGTCCAGCTCCCAGGTCAACCAGAGGTCATGTTTTTTTGATGCCCTTCTCCAACAGTTGTATGTTATTAATAACTAACAGTCCTGGTTTGATTCCTAATATCTGTACTCAAAGAAAAAAATTACCAGTTTGTTGTTAGATACTTTTGGAAACACAATAAAGGTATAATATTAAAATGTAATCCTTCAATGTTAAGGGTACTACAACCATATCTATCAAAAGAGTGAAGACAATAATTTTGAATAAGTAGAGAAATACCTTGATTTCCCACAAATCACAGAAAATTTAAACACCAGAGAATGAACTCCAAAACAGATGCTACTTAAGTACCCCAACTAAAGCGTACAATTCAGTTTCAGAAGTTATTTTGACGTGATTAATGCATGTTAAATGTAGTTGTCTGTGGTTCATGAGAACTAGACTAGCTTGTTACATTATATACTTAGAAAAACCTTTGTGTAAAACAAGTGAGGTGAGTCAATTTAATTAGGCAAATTGAATCTGATTTAACAATCTGAAAAAGTTCTAAATTTAAATTATTATAAGAAATTGAAAATGCTCCTTAAAAAAGGATTAGGTGAAAAGATAAAACATGCATTGATTAAGATTAAAAGCACAACTTTGGGCTCTCTGTGTTGATGTAGTCTGCTATATTCTGTGCTTTGGATTTTCATTAGATTAAAATTCTGGTTTAAGAAAATAAAAATCCTGGCCTTAGGTTTTGATACGTAACTTGAGAGATTAGCTATTTCATGTTACTTTCCATAGTGAAAGAAGTAACATTCTGAAAAAGTAGTAAAATGGTAGATAAATGTAAATAAAATTCACTGCTAAGTTGACACCGACCAAAACACACAAAAACAGAAAATGGGAAGGTCAATTCCCAGCCCCCAAATTGGGAAATCCAGAACCCCAAAGTCAGATGAGAACCAAATCCAGTTTTTATCTTGAAGATTTACCCTGAGGGTATCTACTAAATGCTGGAGACCCTGAGCTTCTGTGGGGAAGGCTATTTTAAAAATCACAGAGGATAAGAAATAAATCTCTAGACCATATAACATGGAAACTCAAATAGGAGAAATCCACATAAAACCAAAACCTCAAAGGATTGTGTCCTCTGATTAACAAATAATGAGAGATAAAAACTATTTTGCTGAAAATAACAGGAAGACAACACGCCATTTTTCAATACCAGAATGAGGTGGAAATGGACAAATCTCTGGAAAATCTGTAACTACAGGGTGGTTTGTTTTCATACAGATTTGTTTAGGAAATTATGGTTTAGATTCTAAAAGCTTGAGAGAGAATTTTTAAAAAGTCACTGGTATAAGAAAACACATACCCTTTTTGCGAAATTCAACTTTAGCTCAAGTTTCCAAAAATAATTTTTCAGTGGCAATGAGTAGTTCACAGTCAAAAATCACAACACATGAGAGAAAACAAGGCTCTCTGAGTCAAAAACCAACAAAAACAGACAAAATTTCCAAAAACAATTTTGAAATGATTAAGCAGAAAATAAAATTTTATATGCATAATATGTGTTTGTTGAAACAAATCTAAGAAGTCTTGAAAATAAGAGCAGAAAACTACCATATTTAAAAATTACTCAAATAACCCCAAATGAAAAAAAATTAAACTGAAATTCAAAATGCAAGGTTCTCATTAGCAGCTTAATCATACCTAAGAGGAATGTGAGAATCCTGGAGGAACAACTAAAGTATGTAACATGGAACACAGAGTATATATACAGAGAGAATAATCTAAGTCTATACAATAATTTGCTAGAACCAGCTCTGATGGGTTTGCAAGAGCTGCTTGTACACTATCTCTTTCAAAGTCTATTTAGGAACATCATTACCTTTGGCAGCTTGAAACTGACCATGATGGGACTATTCACACCACAGAAATTTGAAAATGCTATTATCAGATCTTGTTATTTTGAAAAGTCAATATTAAATATTTGGCAGCACATCACTAGGTCCATATAAAACCCCAAATCATCAATAGAATAGGGAAAATAATAGTATCTAGAGATAATGGGATGATCATTTTTCAAAATTCTTAAAAGATACCAATTGAATAAGCCTAAAAACTTAGAGATATTAATTATAAACTTGGAATTTTATACTCAGGAAAAATATTAAGAATGAGAGTTAAAAATAGAATCCAAGAAAGAAATATAGTAAGGGAATATGGAAAGTCCAAAGCAGACTAAATTTAAGCAGAAAGTAAAAAACCTCATGTTGAAATTTCACATATGGGGGGATCCCTGGGTGGCTCAGTGGTTCAGGGCCTGCCTTTGTCCCAGGGCGGGATCCTGGAGTCCCGGGATCCAGTCCTGCGTCAGGCTCCTGGCATGGAGCCTGCTTCTCCCTCTACCTGTGTCTCTGCCTCTCTCTCTCTCTCTATGTCTATCATGAATAAATAAATAAAATCTAAAAAAAAAAAGAAATTTCACATATGTAAACAAAAAATAGTCTCTAATAGAGGTGATAAATGGATATTTTTGGTGAAGCTATTTAACTACTCCTTACTTATTTAGTAGTCAAAGATTTTTTCTAAAAATGTCCACCTATACCCAAGGGTGAAATTGGCAAATATCTCCAATGACCTCTAATCAATACAGGTGTTTTGGGGTTTTTCTCTTCTATTTCAGCTATTGAGCTATTTTGGAACAGGTCTCCAATTCAACCTCTCATCTGGCTCAGGCAGTAGGCTAATATCAGCAAAGATGTATTCAGTCCATCACTTACTCTTGGGGGCTAAGACATTTTATTTTTTTTAATTCTAATTGATATCCT
This sequence comes from Vulpes vulpes, assembly GCF_048418805.1. Classification (NCBI taxonomy): domain Eukaryota; kingdom Metazoa; phylum Chordata; class Mammalia; order Carnivora; family Canidae; genus Vulpes; species Vulpes vulpes. The sequence goes on from NW_027325670.1 coordinate 976,735, forward strand.
CAATCAAGTCAAAAATTTTGTTAGGCTGGCACTAGATTGTAGTTTTGGTGGTCAGTCAGTCATTAATTTATCGTTGTTTCTAGGACATGACCATTTGCTTCCATTGCCTGGAAAGGCAATAGATGACTCAGTTGTGTCATTCAGAAGTTTTTGGTTTAGCTCCTTATCATTCAGCACTACACAGCTTCAGACCTCAGCAAACATCTTGATATATAAAAATACCATGAATTTCGGGCCCATTTAGTTACCAATTTTATCACTCAGAGAATGCAAAATCTCTGCTGATTGCCTGCCCCTCCACAACAACCTTCTGTTAGAGATCAAGTCTAGATTCTTGGTCGACACCTAGGCCCACATTCAGGAAGTGACTACAGAGGAAATGTAGGAAATCCATTCAACTCTCCTAGGACTTTAATTTCTTTTTTGTTGAAAGACTCCACCCACCCCTACCACACCCCTCACCATAGATCTCTGTTTTCTAAAGACTGGTGAACCTTATAAGATTTTGCTCTATTGGGCAGCCTGGGTGGCTCAGCAGTTTAGCACTGCCTTCAGCACAGGGTGTGATCCTGGAGACCCGGAATCGAGTGGGCTCCCTGCATGGAACCTGCTTCTCCCTCTGCCCACCCCACCCCCCTGCCATGTCTCTCATGAATAAATAAATAAATAATCTTAAAAAAAAAAAAAGAAAGATTTTGCTCTGTTTTTCAGAAACTTTCTACATAGTACTTTAACCTTCTGCAGAACCTCAGAATACACAAAATGTCTCGGGGAGCAAAAGATCATATATTTGAGGACACTCAGTTCTCTATTTTCTCCTCTACCCCCATCTGATTGTTGAAAATTTTGTTGGTTTCTCTTTCCCCTACAGAAATTCAGGCTGTACCAGCAGAGATCAATTCTTCTCTCAGAGCACAAGAGGCAACTGTGACCTCACTTTGGAATGAATCTCCCCCCTCTTTGGAATGTTAGTCCATCTAGTTTTCATTGTCTCATATCTATGATGGTTTTAAAATTTGTGTAATGCATAATGATCTTTTAAATTGTTTGCAGCAGAACATTGGGCTGCCATAATAGTACTACAGATAATTAGAAAGCAGAAGTACATGGAATTATTAACATTATTATTTAGAATGTACATATACATTATATACACACTTGTTTTTAAAATATCACAAGTGAACAAATGAGCATGTGAAATATCTAAGTCCCTAAAAACAAACAACAAATAAACCAAAACACCAAATAACTAGTTAAAAAAAGCAAATTTGAGGTTACTGATTCCTAAAATAAAGGAAGGGAAGGTGCTACTTTAGGGTCTGAGGGCCTTTTGGAAGTTGGAAGTACGAAAATGAAGGCAAACTTTTTAAAATGAAGGAAAGCCCTGAAGGGGGAGCTCTCATGCACATACACGTACCACTCATGACAGCCTGCTTAATTAGCAGTGAAAAGGAAGATCACTCCCTGCCTCATGAGGCACTAGCCACCCCTCACAACCAGTGAGAAACATCAACAGCCTCAAACTCTTGTTTTTCTCCAATGAACTTTTTGCTTAAAGCTATCCTCCTCCATCTCCTCCTGACACTGAAGGAAAGTGGACCTTCCCTTTGTTTCTTTGGACTCATTTAAACTTTGCCATTGTTTGCCTATCCCAAACTGCAATTCCAGTTATAAAGTTAGTTATAAAATAACTTGCTATTTTGTTTCTTTGGTTGATGGAAGACAAAGGCAGGCTGTTTGGAGTCTGATTTAAGGTAGGTCTTTTTATGTAAGGGTTTGATCAAGATTGAGAAATATTTTTTAGATAAGGTGGAACTGATGCACTGACTGAAGTAAGGGAGTTTTGAGGAAGTATTTTAGAGAACTCTTGAAGAGTACACAGTCTTTTGAACTCCTTTGAATAATCTGTTGTTATGAGAAGGGTCCTTGAAGAGGACTAGTGGTATTATCAGATAAATAGGTCCTTAGGAAGTTCCTGAAACAATAAAGTTATCTGTGACTTTATATTTTTATTCATGTTTCCTGTCAGACTCATATCAATACCATATCAATAATTATATTAATGGAGACAGTTGAATATTAAAGTCATGTAAATGAAGGCATTCTCCTGGTCCTTAATGTTATTAGATATGACTGGTTTCATTTTCCAAGGAAGAGAAGCCAGTGATGACATTCCAAAGAACTGTTTTTACATGATGATTACATGCATATGAATATAGAATTTAGGAATATGTCAATAAGAAAGAAAGCAATTTTTTCAAGAATTTTTACAATGGGGAGAAGAGATAATAACTAAAAGGATTAGAAGTGTTGAAATAGCTTTTTGTTATTTGTTTTGGCTTGGCATCCTCTCTCTAGAAATTGCACTTATACTTCTTTATTAAAGATATGCTGCATGTAATTTTTTACTCACTGAGGGCATTTCTCCCTCAGGAGAGCAATATAGAAGGCCTTAGCATTACCAGGGATTCTTCACTCTACTTTCACGTAGAATAGACTTAGCAACTTGGAATCATTTACGAGATCTTCCTTAAAATAATGACAACAATAAGTAAACACTGAATTTATAAAATGACATATCTTGAGGAGGGAAGTGGAGAACTCATGGGGAACATGGATTGCTTAACTCTAGTGGTTTAATGAGTCTTTTTAGGGTCCTGGATGAGTGTGGAACTGAAGATGAAAGACCCTTTGCTTTCCCTGGTTTTAAAGTAAAATTTGCCAAATACTTGGGTGTGGCTCCCAAAGGCAGAAAGGAAATTTTTAAGGTTTCAAATAGTAGCCAATTCTACCTTAGGACTTCTTTGGTTGAGAGCCTCTCTGGAAGATGCTTGTAGTGGAAACAGACGAAGCCAAACACAGAGCTGAAATCTTGACTATGACCCAGGTTTAACAACGAGAAGTAAGATCATTCCTCCAGGGGAAAGATTTCCTATAATGTGTGTGCTGGTATCTGGAGGAAGAAAAGTGAATCACAGCTCTCAAATAGCAGCATCTGATGCATTAGCTATAAAACAGAATTAAAACACTCCAGGAGTTGTACAAGACAAACCACGTAGTTATATGAAGAAATTGTTACAATTTCTATTTATCTTTAATTTTCATTGTAAAAATTGTATCCTTTAAGGTGTTTAAGTCTTTAATGCATTAATTGACATGGAGAGCTTTCTCAGGTCCCATTTCATTTCATTGTATTTATAAGGGAAGGTTTGAAGAGTAGGATTTCCACAATGAAGGAGCTATCCTCATGGGTTTGGTGTACTGCTGAATAGTTCATATATATTTCCATAATTAAATAGATTTGTTATTTAATCATCCATTTTTAACTAAACTAACCCATCAAAAATGGACAAGTGAGTTAAACCAGATGTCTACAAAATATGCACTGATGATAGTCCCAGTGTTTAAGTACAGGAGGGCAACAAGGTTATAGGAGGGTTGGTAGTTTATTGCTCAAAGCTCTCTTCATCTACCTCATTCAGAGGCAACACACTTTTGACATAACTACATCTAACAAGAAGTTGTTCAAAATAACTCAAAGTTATCAGGATTTGAAATTGAAAAGTGGGTTGAAAAGTAGATTTACACCCTTAGCTATCAATAGCCTTGTCTCAAGTATATATATTTTCCCTTGGGACATTAGTTATTGAAAATATTAAGCCACTATTATTAGGAAGGCATCTTACTAATTAATATTTTCTAAATATATAATACGTTAGTTTAAAAGTTCATAGATATGCTCTATACATCAATAAATATATATATATACATATATATAATGTAATAGAAGTATGTAATATAAAAATGTGGCTACCACTTCAGAATATTTGGACTCAATTTACAAAAGCATAAAAGTTCTTATTTCCACACAAACATTTTCAGGCTGCAAATGGATATTAAAACTTATTTGAGAAAAATTCAATAGTGAAAGAGGAAAAAAATCCTGGGAGTTTCCAAAGATAGAAAACGGATGTAAGTCCTCAAAGTAATTTCTTACAAAGTCATTAAAACTATCAGAAAAGGTAACTGAAGAAGATGAAGAAGAAGAAGAAGAAGAGGAAGAAGAAGAAGAAGAAGAAGAAGAAGAAGAAGAAGAAGAAGAAGACGACGAAAGAAAGAGAAAGAAAGAAAGAAAGAAAGGAAAGGTAACTGCACCATCTTCAAACTTAGTTTCTTTGCAAATCCTCCTCTTGTTGATATATCTATTTTTGTAGTCACATTGTACAGAAGTGAGAGAAAAAGATGGGTGAACTGATTAAATTCAAGATCACTTAGGTGTGGAAACCTAATTACCATTTGGAATACATAGCCATGAGGTTCAGGGATGTTGTAAGTCTCTAGGTTAGAGGCAAAGACTGGGTAGGGGATCAGAATTATAACAAAGTATTTCCTTTGATTTGCACACAACTGGATTCCATATGCTTTACACTAGTATCCTTAAAACAATTGACATTAATATCCTTTCGCTGTTACCACCACCACCATCAATAACAACAAAACAGGTATGGGATACTGTAAAATGTCTAATGTAAAACAAACACATGACATATATCAGGTTTTAGACTAGGTCTCTCCAGTTTCAATCCTCATGATTTTCAACAATGTCAGTAGCGCCCAAATTATTTTGCAAAGACTTAAGGGTGTTCAGGAAATCCTTTAGGCACTGTTATGATGATGGGAGGCAGGAAGTTTATTATAATTAACATAATTTTACTCTCCAGTCATTTTTACAAGCAAAATCCTCCTCTATATTAGATTCTAATTTTCCCATTACAAATTCTGAAATTAAGGACACTATCTGTTTCTGATGGTGTATAGTAGCTTAATTTTTCTAAGTGCTACTTCTATAGATGCTACAATCTTCTTGCAGAAATTAAATGAATGGGTCCAAAGATATGTGTTAGGCATGAATTTCCTAATATTTAGGAACAAAATGAGAACTTAGAGACAATGATAAGAAAATGATTAACGCATCCATATCTAATGAGGTTTTTCAAGAAATATAAATATCTCAGAAGAAAAAATGCCATTTAAGTTGCTTATTTTTAGCATAAAATAAATAGAACCTGAATAAAATTGCATTAATAAGTATAGGTACCCTGGACTTTTTATACAGTACTTACCTAACATATTCTGATTGGCACTCATAAAAAATTATGAGGATTTTATCTTCTATCTGTATTGAACAGAATTTTTGAGCTAAATTCCATTGAGCAATAAACCTAAAGCAAAAATGTGATCAATGTTTGAATATATCCTTTAAGTTTACTAAACTTAGAAAGGCATAATTCCTCATTTCACACAAACATTATTTAGGCAGCAAGTGGATATTAAAACTGCCAATTTTAGAAATATTCAACAATGGCTGAAAAATACTGGTATTTTCAAAGATAAGATAAGGATTAAATCTCTGAAGCATGCTCTTATGAAGTCATTAAAAGTAACAAAACAGGTGACTCTATCACCCTCAAATGCAGTTCATTTGCAAATCTCCAATAAAATGTTTTTATATAAATCTTTACGTTCTCTTTAAAATTAATATCAGAGAAACTATCTGCTTTTACTAGATTATCTTTTAAAATGGGAGACATAGAAAATCAGTAAATGAGGTTATATTACTAATTAGCATATTGTCTCCACTACCTATAGTACACTACAAAAAAATGTGGCTTCCATTTTATCACATAGATGAAACAGTTATCTTTCAGGGTTTGAAATTTCTGTGATCTTTATGCTTAATAAGCTCAGTAAAAGGCATTCAAATTACATCACTTTTGTCTTGGAAGTTAAATTGGGAAATATTGCATTCTCTGAGATGATAAACTCTGCAGAAGATAAATTATCATGAGAAATAGTTTTAATTGATTTACCATAATAAAAGTTATGTGACTTTGAAGTGCAAATGACACATTAAAATGAATCTACAGTATGTTGATAATAAAGTGGCTTCTTTGTTAATGGAATTACTGACACTGCAGATGCTTTCAGGAGTGATGTCTTCTACTGTTAATCAAGAGACTTCAATGTAAAAATGAATGTGCTGTTTATTTAAATCCCAGCCCATCTTACTTCTTGCCTCAGAGTAGTTCGATACTAAGGTCGGAAAAATGGAGATCCTGGTCATCACAGAGTCAACATTATTTTGGCTGTCCCACTTCTGCTTTTTCCTGAACATCTTGACTGCAATCTCAAGGTCTCCCTATGTGTGTAACTCAGAAAGACTGTCAGAAGAGGCAAATGATAAAGTCCATGATGGAGTTCAGGATGAGATGCCTCTACGAATATGTAGATGAGTAAATTTTTTCTCACATATAAACCTTAACAGTATATGTTCCAAAAGTTTCAAAACAAGAATATTTAAAGGAAATTAGTGAATATTTTAGAGTTTTTATAAAGACAGGAATAAAGCATTTCAAATTTACATGATAGTGCAGTAAAAAACTTTTAGATAAAGTTAACTATGATAGGGAGCTTTAACTACCTTCATCTGGATCATCTGTACTTTGTAACTGATTAAGATCTTCTTTCCAGCTTCTGTTTTAACTCAGCCAAAAGACCCAGGGGGCAAAGCATCTCGTGATGGGAACCGAAACTACCACCTCAAGCTATAATGACTGCCCTGGTATCAGCAAGACCTTATATGATTAGACCCCAAGACAATGATTGACCTGACCTTTACTGTTCCCCACGTGAACCCACTGACCATTGTCCTACATTGTCCTTGTGTAACCTAGATGTATTTTGAGCACTTTAGAGATAGGCTTTGGGACATTAGTCCACTGTCTTGCTGATGTCGACCTCACTGAAATATATTCCTTTCTCATTTCACTACCACTGTCTCTCTACTTTTAGATTTTTCAGCAACAAGTGGTGGCATTTGGTTTGTTTGGGACCCTCAGATGAGGGGCTCTATGAGTCATAGTCTATGACTCTTCTTCTATTATCTTCTACAAAAAAATCCATTTTACTTAAGTGTCAAAGTAGTCTGAGCACTATTCTTGTTTGATTTATTTGCCAATCATTGTGTTAATCATATAACTCATCAGTTACCAGTATATGATCCTACTTAATCAGTAACAGTACATAGAAGTAAAGTTTAGTACTCTCAACCTCGGTTTTGTAACTGAAAAGAAAATTAAAATCTTCTGCTGTTCTCATCTTCCAAGAATTGTGATTTGGCTGAAGAGGTGTGGAATGAGATGAGACAGGAATACAGAAATACACTATGGTTGTTTCAATGAAAGGCTCACTGAGTGTTAACGGAACAGCATAGAATCCGCAAGATTAAACATCAGTTTACTTGCTCCAGGAAATTCTGAAAAAGCATCATTTAGTGATATAAAGAGGGTTACTATCAATAGAAATTATAAATGGGAGAGCCATAAAATCCAACAACGATGTATTTAATACCTACCTCTGACTGCCATTCATGTGATCTTATGTCTCAAGAATTAATACCTCTTATTTAATAAATTCTTTATACTAAATTTAATATAGTGTTCACTCACCCTATATTATTTAAACTGATAGTGTGAATTATAAAATTCTGTTTTAAAGACTCAATTGCAAAAAAGAAGAAAAAACACAAGTTTTGTAAGTAACATAGCTACTTGAGATGATAAAAATTTTACCTCCTTATGTGAGTAGATTCCAAGAGAAGCTGGAGTAAAAAGAGTAATGCTTATTCTATAACAGTAAAATAGCTACAAAGGGAAAACAGTACAAAAATATATTATTGTAATATATTATAATATTAGATATTATATATATATAATTACTTTACATATTACAATATATAAAGACTATGTAACAGTAATTTTCTTAGAGCCATTTTCAAACCAGCAATATAATTTCTAGGAATACAGTATTTCAAACAAACAAATTTCAAAAGCTGGGAAAAGCAAATATTTGATATTTCAATATAGAATTGTTTCTAAGGATATGTTTTTTCCTAAGGATATTATTTTGTAATTTTTAAAAGTCCTGTTAATCTACATTTTGATAATGTAGATTAAACTGATAGAATTTATTCTTCGAAGACTTATTATTTTATCCCAAAAAAACCACTGAGCTCTGGTTTAAAATCACACAGGCAAACATCAGAAGTTTTCGAACATGCATTCATTTACCAATTTGCACCACTCATGCATTCTTTATCCTTTCAACCTGGAAAGCTTCTATCTGATTTTTTTAGTGGCTGTTTAAACAAAAATAGATGTTTATCTCTTTAAAATTTTGCCAGGAAGCTGTCACTTTTCCATTTACTCAAGAGATGTTGTGACAGAATGTGTCAGCTTCTCACACAAATGAAAAGAGATATAGACCTGTATTTACTTTAGCTGAAAAATAAGTAGTCATCAATTCAGAGAAAAGTGTTTTCCCATCTGAAAAGATGAAGTAAATAGGAGTGGTTGGGAGAAGTAAGTATTTCCTAATACATAAAAGGCAGATGTAAACCAAACATACAACGCTGGTCCTCATCCTGGAAGTGCATAATCTCATGGTATGCAGAAGCTGGTGCTTCACTATGTGTCTTTTTCAGTACTTGATTTTTTTTTAAATGATAAATGCTTATGCGGTAAATGTTTAACCTTCCTACGATCTCTCCTATGCAATCTACAAGCCTCAGAAATTTAAATGGAAATATGCAAAAGTCATCTTTAAGACACAGTTTTAAGAATCATAATAGATGCAAAACAAACATAATTGGTAGAGATTGGCCTCAAACTTTGTACTCTAACAAGGTACTTGAATTTATAATAATGATGTCACTAGACACTGAACATTAAACATATGTTCACTATATATATTTTATGATAATATTTTATTTTTATGAATATCCTAGAATGAAATTTTATTAAAAATGATACCCAATGCACTGAAATTAACAATACTGACATTGAACGAAAGAAGATGGGCAAGGATAGGCTTTTGCTCTAAAGTGATTAGAGTTGTGCAGTTAAGTTGAAGGCAACCACCTTTTAATAGATAAGAGGGAGCAGCCCAGATAAGAGAAGAAAATGAAGTTAGGCATTTGGGGTATAACTACCTATCTCTGACTGGATGTTTGAACTCTGTAGATTTAACTACATGATACTTAAATTCTCTGGCTCTGTTTTCCTGTCTGTTAAATGGAGCAAAATGAAATCTATTTAATAGGATTTCTGGGGCATGTGATGGCTCAGTTGGTTAAGCATCTGATTCTTAATTTCAGCTCAGGTCACGATCTCAGGGTCGTGAGACCGAGGCCTGTGTCTGGCTCTGTGCTGGGTATGGAGCCTGCTTAAGATTCTCTCCCTCTGCCCCTTCCTGCTTGTTCACTCTCTCTCTTTCTCTGTCTCTCTAAAAACAAACAAACAAACAAACCAACAAATAGAGTTTGCGTGAGAATTTCTATGAATCTAAAAGGCATTTCTTATATTTAATATATATGAAAATTTCAATTATGCAACTATTTATATTTTCATTTCAATTAATAATTCAGTGAGCGTTTAGGGGTACAACTTGAATGTCTTAATTTCTCTCTCTCCCTTTAATCTAGGAAAGAAAAAAAGAAAGAAAAGGAAGGAAGGAAAGAAGGGAGGGAGGAAGAGAAAGACGGAGGGAAGAAGGGAGGGATGAAGGGAAGAAAATAAGCAAGGTAGCGACCGTTTCCCAAAGTGGTATATATGAATTTTAGGTATCATAAAAGTCATCTCAGGGATACTTGAGATTTCCATATGAATATTTGACTTTCATGTTTCCATTTAAATATTAAACTAAAAATTAATGTTAGCATTAAAACATTGTTCACAATCACTGAAATCTAAGCATTAGTAAATAATTTTAGCATTCCTGTCTTTATGTTCATGATCTCATTAGCCCCATATCACAATATTTTTCATGTTGTTTGTTAATGAGAAAATGACAGGAATATTTAATACAAAAATATAAACTCATTATTAAATGAAAGTAAAGTGATCTATTGATCCACTACAATAAAGTTCTGTAATAGTTAAAATAGAAGTGGTAAAATGATTCATTTAGAGTGAACACATGGAACACATCAGTATGGGCGTGCCAAACATGGGCATGACAACATGGAAGTCACACCATATTCATAGTTTGAATGAGGTTTTAACTTGAACCCCAAATACTTATTTTTCATTACCTTAATTTTATTTTTTTCTAATTTGTATTATTCTGTACTTTTGATTGCATGTAAATTATTTTGTTTCTATTTTCATTACATTTTTATGTATATGGTTCCATAATACTTCTAAAGAAAAAATAATTTTTTGTCAACTCCCACATATTTTCTACCTCTTAGAGCCAACTAATTTCAACTATCAGAGCTATTTTTTTGGTATTTTCCTCCATGTCTATAAAAATATATGTATATTGTCTATTTTTTCTTTCAAATTTTAATTTTTCTCTATTACCTTCTACTACATAAGGTAAGAATTCAGCTCTTTAGTATACTCCCACCTCATTAATTCTCATTCTTTGAGTTGTCAGATATATTAAATAAAATATAGGATAGCCAGCTAAATTTGAATTTAAGGTAAAATAAGGTACAAAAGCTGAACATATTTTAGCATGAAATATTTTAAATCCTGTTTACTTATACAAAAAATTGTTTACCTGAAATTAAAATTTAAGCGATCATCCTGTATTTTATTTGCCACCCCTACTCCTCTTCAATCTTTCAACATTATTATGTAAGCATTTGATGAGGGCATCATTCATTGGGGACATAACTGTGATCCTGTAAACTAGTCATAGATAAGCTATTATATTTGCTGTGATGATTATAACCTTTCTTGCACAACCTTCTGTTTTCTCTGAAATTTTCCTCTTAAATTCTTAATTTGTGTAGATTTTACACCTAGCATATAGGCAAACTTTTCTTAATAGCCTAAATCTTCTTATAGTTCCCTCACATATCTTAAGTATTCATTAAGTATTTCATCACTTAGAAATACTTAGAAATGTTTCTTCTCTACCATTTTGGACACATAACATAAATACAGATGCTTCCTTCATTATTGCTCTGGGGGCTTACTTTCCCATTTTCTTAGATAGACCCTCTTTTTCCTAGATAAACTCTCATGTTATTGGGTGCATGAGATGTACATTTTTTGAGATTTTGCATGTCTGAAATGTTATTTTGCTAACCTTACATTTAATAGACCACCTTGCTATGGAACTGTAGGTTTGAAAGATTTTCATTATAAACTATGAAGGCCCTACTTCATAGCAGAGATCAGAGAAGAATGTACTCTTTAGAGACAAAGCTTGACTTGGTGAGATTTTTGTTTGTCATTGTTACTGCTTTCAACTGAGTGTATTTCCTATCTCTGCACAGCTTGGGCAGCAGGAAGCTAAAACTTAATTCTTTGAGGTCTGAGAAGACAGACACCAAGACAGGCAAATAGCTAGAAATTTATTAGGCATTTCATAGAATCAAAAAGTGTGAACACAAAGTCTATGTATAAATCATACCCAAATACTTACTTGACTGACCACCAAATTATGCTACTGCAGAAGAATACTCTGGAAGATAGAGTAAAAAGGGAGTAGGTTAAAATAAGCAGCAGAACTAAACAAAAATTGAGAATCCTTTGAAAAGGATAACAGAATTGGAGTCACTGTTACATCTTATCTACAATGATCATTTTTAACCCATATTTTATAGTCATGCAAATAAATTGAAATAAGATCTAATAGAATAAAAATTAGCCTATAGAAACTGATTCAAATCAGTCAGCACAGATGGTGGACATAGCAAATGAAACTATCAAAACAGGTTTTACAAGTATATTCAAATAATCAAAGGAAAAGAAAAGCCTAGAGAGGACAGATGATTTTAAAAGAGACAGAATACTATAAAAAATGGAAATGCTAAAGCTGATCAATACAATAACTGAAATAAAATACTTATCAGATTGTTTTGACAGAGACTAAAAATGGCAGAAGAAAGAATTGGTATTCTGCAGACAGATCAAAAGAAATTATTCAATCTGGAAAACAGAGGGAATAGATTTAAGAAAACTAAAAATGAGTCTTGGAGACACATAGGAAAATATCAGGTAGTAAAAAATAAGTGAAATTTGAATCTCAGAGTGAGAGGAGACAGAAAAGGAGGCAGAAATAAAATTGAAAAAATAATGACATAAAGTTTCTCTAAGTAAAAGTAAAACAGGAAAAAATCACTCTTCAGTATAGCTGAAGGGGAGTTATAAAGAGAACATCTTGAAAGCAGGTAGAAATAAACACTTCAGAAACAACAAAAAACCCTTTACTATAGGAGAAAACGATATAAGTAATGGCTGATTCTCATTACAATTATAACACAACATGATATCCTACATATTAAAAAAATAACCTGCCAACCAAAATTTGTTTATCCAGCAAATTTATTTTTTAATGAAATTATACAAAGACATGTTCATATAAACCAAAACTTAAAGGAATTAATCACCAGCAGACCTGCACTATAGGAATTGCTGAAGTTCTTTAAGTTGTAGAAAATCACCCTAGATGGCAAGATGCATATGAATGAAAAGTACTGAAATGCTGGAACTGGTAAGTATGTGGGAAAATACACACACACACACACACACACACACACTTTCATCTTTTTCCCCCTGGAACTGTGACCTGTTAAAAACAAAATTGTAGCATTATATCATCACCACCCATGGATATAATGAATATGAAAACATTATCAATAGACTAAAGGTATAAAAGGAAATAAAGTCATTGCAAGTACACTTCCAATATCTTATCAAAAATAATTCAATAATAACTGTAAAAAGATTGCAATAAGTTAAAGAAGTATATTTTAATTCCCAAACAATCATAAAAACTAACATAATAGATTCAGGTAGAATGTCAGCAAGGAATTAAAAAAGAATATTACAGTTTTTGACTAACACAATATAAGTTAAGAAAGAAAAGATAGAGAAGCAAAAACAAAAGCAAAAACAAAAACAAAAACAAAAAAGCAAACGAAAAAAAAAAACAAAAAAACAAAAAAACAAACGAACTGAAGGCAAAAGGGAAAACAAGTACCAAACTATCAGAGTTTAAAATAAATACAACCATATTATGATTACATTAAATGTAAGTTCACCAGACATTCCAGTCAAAATGCTCAGATTAAAATCAAAAGGCTGAGATGAGGTAAAGACAACCACAATTAGATAAAAAAAAAAAAAACTAGACCAAAAATAATCTGCAGTAATGTGCAAACCATCTTCAAATAATTGCCACCAAAATTGAAAAATATACACTTTTTATAGGTGATATGGGATATTAACCAACATAAATCATATTTTAGTCCGTAAGTAACACAACCACCATGACAACAAACAACAAACAAGGACAATCTATGCTGAACAAACAAGGACAATCTAAGCTGTCTACAGAATAAACAGTTCAAATATATGAACTTAAGTGAGTTGAATGTAAAAATGAAAAACATACCTTAAAAAAAAGAAAGCCTAACAAAAATTGGAGTAAATTGATATCAGAAAAATAAAACTTAAAAACAAGGAATATTACTAGAGACAATAATGCAGAACACTTCATCATGATAAATTAATATATTTCCTAAAGATATAATAATTATAAACATAGATATACATTGTAACTGAGCTTTAAAATACACAAAATAAACACCAACAAAACTAAAAGAACATAAACATAATTATAATCAGAAATTTTAATGCACTTGGTTCAGTAACTGTTAAAAAAAAAAAACTAGACCAAAAAAAAATCTATAGTAATATATAAACCACCTTCAACTAATCGCCACATGAATTGGATGATATACACTCTTTTGAGGTGATATGAGATATTAACCAATATATATCATATTTTAGTCCATAAATAAGCTTTAATCAATTTAAAAGGATCAAAATCATATGGAGTATGTTCCCTGAGCCAAACAGGATTTTTTTTTTTCCAAGCAGGATTAAGTTTGAAATTAGGAATTTGAAGAGTTCTAAATAGTTGGAAATTAAACAGGATATTTCCAAACAACTCATGAGTCAAATAAAAAATAAAAAGGAAAATTAAACAATATCTTGAATGATAATAAAAACTCTGAACATATCCAAATTTGTGGTATAAAACTGAAGCAATTATTAGGGGGTAAGTCACAATTTTAAATGCTCTTATTAGAAAGGAAAAGTAGTCCAAAACCAAAACTCTACGCTTACACCTCAGGAGTATAGAAAAAGAAGAACACTTTAAGATCAAAATAAGTATGGGGAAAGAAAACATAGAGTGAATCTCAATTAAATAGAAAAGGTAAGAAATAAAATCAGTAAAACTTAAAGGTGTTTATTTGAAAACATCAACAAAATTAATATACTTGTAATTATACTAAACGAAGAAATGACAGAAAAGGCCCTGTTGTTTATAAACTACCTACTTTGCGATATTTTGTTATAGCAGCCCTAAGATATTCAACACTGCCGAAGCTATTCATTTTTAAATGAGTCCTGTGCATTATTAAATATGAAAAACAGTGACATAGAATGATGCTTCCTAACCAGTTTTGGGAGCGACCATAAGGGGTCAAACACATTTTCACAGCAGTAACAAAAACTCTTGCAGCTTAGTTCTGGCCAGCTGTTTAATGAGGGCAGCTATAAACTTCAGACTACATAAATGTGGTGCATTAGTCTTCTTCAGGATCTTCGTATATTCATGTCCTCCATAAATCTTCTATTCCAAGCTGTTCAAATTACCTTCCAAAGAGAAAATATGAGTTGTCCAACTTCAAACAGTTCATGGATAATAATGACTGTTGTAAAATGAGTGTTTGAAAGTGACTGGAAAGAATATAGAGAGATTTTTGAGATGAAGTCAAACGTAAAACAGCTCAGTGGTGAATAAAAATTTCCTAACGTGATCTTATTGTGAAAATAAACTTGATGTGGGGAACACAATTAACTAGATATTTTCAATTTTTCTGATTCTATTCAAAAATTTTCTCAGGTATTCTCAACTGATCTAATGACCTCAGAAACCTCCCGAAGATTGTTGAGGAAAAAGAGTGAAGAGAAAGGGAACAGAAGCAGACAGGCTCAGATACTCCACTTCAGGTTTAAACAGGAAATCCAGTTTTATCTATTTATGCACTATTCTGAGATGCATTATAAGGTTATTTCTAAATATAAGTTCTAGGTCAAAACTTTTTGAAAAATACTATGTTTATCATCAAACAAATATTTACCTGAATTCCTAATTTTTAAATATCTAAAAATTAAGAATAAAGTTTATTATTTTCCAATTTTGTTGATGCTAATATATAAGAAATCAAATAACTAATCAGATGTTTCTGATGTCTTTCTAGTTTTCACATCTTTGTGGATTGACTTGATGTAAAAACAAGACATCTGAAGACAGCTTTTGTAATTTCTTTTTCTACTTTATTGTATCATTCAAATTTATGCCCTCTTGGCTAGACCTTTAAATTTTTGTACCTCACTACATTTTATAAATCTCTATTAATTTGAATTTACTGAATATATTTAGAACCTCTTATTGGACTGAAGAATAAAAGTACCAGTTACATTCAAACCAGACAGCCAAAGGAGAGACATAATCATAAGTACATAAAGAATAAAATAAATAGATGCAAATAAAGAAATTGCAATATATTTTAACATGCTATGGATATAAAATGGCTTTTTATTGAGTGGTACAATGATAGCATACATTATCGTATATTTAAATTGTCTTATGTTATCCTTGGTACATTTGCATTAAACAGTCATGAAGTATGTGTCTGAAATTTCTGTAAAAATCAGCAAAATTAAATTGCCAAGAGCATCATAAAGATCAAACTGTGCATCTGCTTTTAATAAATACTGACCCTACTTCTGAGGGTAATATTTTAATGTCTTAAATTTTCCTGAATACATATTTATGTATATACATTAATAAAGACATGATAATAGTTTATTCAAATTAAATAAAAAATTATCAACAATTATTCTGCAATTTTCCATCAGAGAAAAAGAATGTTCAGAGAAAGCTACTTAATAATTGATGTGGTTACTACATTTTCAAATGAATAGAAAAATGAGGTGAGGTCCAACAGAGGAAGTAAAAGAAACATGTAATGGTTAAGCAAGTAGAAAGAAATTGCCTTGATTTTTGGCTTATAATCTTAGACTATGATTATAAGATCAAGCTAGTTCAAAGATCCAAATGGCTATGTCATATAAATGAGTTGTATTGTGTCATGCTCACAGGATTTAAGATGCAGTTCATTCCCTTTACCACACATAGACATGCTCTGAGTCTACCAACCTATCCATTATACTCTCCAGCCTTTTAAGAGATTCAACTTCAGTGGTTTACTTAGAATAGACAGATCTCAGATAGAGAGAACCCATGCCCTGGCCTCACAACTCACAATAGTCAAGGATAATTTGTAAATCTAAACTCTTGAAACTGAATGCATTTTAGGTTAGGGGTAATATATTAGAGATATTCAGAAAATCTAAGTGCTTGTGAAAACTTATTATTGTACGCCAACCTCACTAGAGGTTCCAATTTGCTCTCTAGGTCACCCCAAAGAAATTCTCCCTATGGGATTTTGCCTTTAGAGAGACAAAGTGAATTGATTCTGTTGAAATATTCATTAAATTAAAAGGCTTCATTTACTATTCTAAAAGCAATTAATCAGTTTTCCTCATTCTCCATAGTACAGTACTAGCTACTACTCCACTAAAGCGCATTACTGCTCTAGGGAAAATGCAATGTATTGCAACAAAAATTGATAAGGTCTGTTAAGAAAGTTAGTTACAGACATAACAAAGTTAAATTTTTATAGGAACATAGGAAATTTTGAAACTGCCTGATTAATAAAATTGCTTGTAGATATCAAATGAAAATTTTTAAAAAATAAAGAAAAAGAAAACATGGTTACTATGGATACCTTTGAAGGGTTTAAAATGTATTCACTATAACTGAAATCGAAGTGTAAGGAAAGACAATTTCTAAAAAATGTAAGAGTAAATGTTAATTTTAGTTAGGAAAGTCCCCCTGCAAATATTTGTAACAGTGATAACAGCAAGTCCCCTTGATCATTAAGAGGATGCCAATTTCTCTAAAATGTCTTTATGTTCACATATTTGTGATTATTCTGGTAACAACATGTGAAGCACATCAATCCTAGCTGAATATAGCCCAGGTCAATAGTTACACTATGTTGTAAACGAAAGATATATTCCTTTGACAGTATTTCAGTACAATATATAAATCATTATATGGTTTCAACATCATACATAAAGAAAAATTAATGCATTTTTGTTAATTTAAGCAGAAATTCTAAACATAAGACTGTAATTTAAAATTTTTGAATAAAGAAAAGATATATCTACAGAAATATGTAAATATCTGTGTATATATACGTGTATGTATAAATGTTTATGTACATCCACAGAAATATGCAAATATCTGTATATACATGTGTATTACATAAATGTTTATGTACATCCATGTATTTATATATTTTTGTACGTCTACATATATTTATATTCCTAACAATAGAAGTAGACCAAAGGAAAGCAGAGATGATACAAAGAGAGTTATCTTAAAGTACAAGATACCTAAACTCTATTTGATACTATAATAAAATTTTACTCAACTTATTTTTATTACAAATGGCCAGAATATCACAGATCAGTCCACCACCACAGAGAATAGCTGAACAAATCCCTCAACAGACTGTGTGCTGTCCTGTATTGTCTATTTTCACAAGTACCTAAAAGGCACTTATTCTTCCTTGAAACCGGCAAACATACCTTGTAAATCCAATCAATTTCTTTGAGGTAAGTGAATTAAATGAACCACTAAATTTCATATATTTAGAAACTTTAAATCCTTTGATAAGGTTACTTCCAAAAGACTTCTTAAAATGTGAGTTAACATAGAATTAATCACAGCGGAAAATCTGAGATGATGAGAGAATTGACTTTAGAAAGTAAACAAAATCAGGCACTTCCTAAATAAAATCAGTCTATCAAGAGCTTTCTAAATCAAATGAAAAAGTGGGTGCACAGGTAAATGTTGGGAAGCGGTGAACTTAAAATGGTGGAGTCGAGTCTCTCCACTCGGAACACCTGCATGGAAATCCAAGTTCTGGCATGAACTAGCTGCGCTGCACAATCCTGGGTCATCTATCAAACTCTCAAGACCTCAGTTTTCACAGCTATGAAATAGGGTAATAACAATATCTTTCTTGTGAATGAAACAAAGTGTCTTTAATATGCTACGCACTGTACTTGGCATGCAAGGAGCACACATTAATGCTACCTTTATACCTTTCATGATATTATTCAAGATTTTGTTTTGTTTTGTTTTTTAACACCATATAAGGTACTAAAATAGAAAAAGTCACAGGAGAGCTTTATCACATTGTCTGTACAGGCAAAAATATATGGGCCAGGGTTTGGAAAATAATTGGCAACAGAAGAACCAAAATGTTTTCAAACACAAAGATACTGTACTCAGCTCTCAATTATAATAGCCCAAAGAGTCAACCCAACAGTCACTAACTGAACTATTGTTAATTAAATGCTGACCTACCTATAATGAACGAGGTGGTGTCATGTTCATTATCCTACTTCACTTGATAACAACCTGTGACACGAGCATTATGGTTCTCACCTTTCAAAAAACTGGGGCTCAAAGAGCTTAAGTGACTTGTCAAAGATCATAAATTCAGGAATAGCAAACCTAGGATTTATATAGTTTTTTCTTTTGACTACATCACAATAATTCCAGCTATTATAACAGAGCTAAAAGAAGGTGGCTAGTACTTAGGGCATCCTTTGAAATATTTCATGAAAATAGTATAAAATCGTTTCCCAATTTTGGCACATGCACTTTCCAATGCCTGAAATGTTACTCTTCTCTCAGAGGGGCTGAGACAAGAATGAGACTAGTTAGGCACTTGCCCAGGTGCAAAAGTCAAGGGAGTTCAAAAAAACCTGAGACAAATAACATTCTAATGATATATTTCTAACAACCAAAATCAGTGGAAAAAATCTATGATGAAATATATATCAGAATTTTGAATAGGGACAAGATCAACTAGACCACACAGGAACTGAGATAAAAGGGAAAAATAAATCAGTAACATTGTTTAACTCCTGTTCTTTCACCAAGTCTAGCTTAGACATTATTTACAGTCAAAATCATCAGACTGGTGTAGATGCTGCATCTCCAAGGTCTCATTGAATCCTAGGCTGACCTCTCCAGCCAGACTTATCCACTCTACAACAGTGTACTAGTTATCTATTTCTGTATAACAAAAAAATCAAACGTTAGTAGCTTAACACAACAAAAAAATATTCTCTCTCAGATTCAATGGGTCAGAAATTTGGGAATAGTTTAGCTGACTTCTGACTTAGAGAAAATGTAGCTGTCATCTTGTGAAAGTTTGCCTGGGGCTAGATGATCAACTTCCAAAATGGTTGATTCACATAGCCATTGGCAGACAGCCTCAGGTCCTGACTACATGGATTTCTTAATGGAGTTGCTGGAGTGTTTTCTTGACAGGACTTTTAGCTTCCAATAGAGTGAGCAAACCCAGAGAGAGAGCAAGAATGAAGCTGCTCGACCTTTTACCACCTAATCTCCAATCTCACACCATCACTATTCTATTCTTGAAACATGAGTACAGAGGAGTACAAACTCAAGGCAGAGGTGAATTTGGCTCCACTTCTTAAAGCGAGGAAGATCAAAGAATTTTTGGAAGTATTTTACTTTTTTAAAGATTTTATTTATTTGACAGACAGGAGCACAAGCAGGTGGAGCAGCAGACAGCGGGAGAGGGAGAAGCAGATTTCCTGCTAAGCATAGAGCCCAACCTGGGGCTCGATCCCAGGACCTTGGGATCATGGTCTGAGCTAAAGGCAGATGCTTAACCAACTGAGCCACCCTGGTGCCCCTGAAAGTATTTCAAATGTACCCTAAAGAGTTACCCATTACTTGACTATCTCTGACACTAGACTGTAAACTTTGTGGGCATAGAGACCATGATGAACTATTTGCCATTAGATCTCTAAGACTTCTTCCTAGATCATGCCTGACACATATAACATTCTCAATAATTTTTCAGCCATTGGTAGAATTAATGAAGACACTCATCAACAGTAACAGGTAAAATATTTTGATTTAAAAAGCCATAAAATGGGATGCCTGGGTGGCTCAGTGGTTGAGTGTGTCTGCCTTTGGCTCAGGTCGTGGTTCTGGGGTCCTGGGATTGTCCCTCATCAGGCTCCTTGCAGGAGCCTGCTTCTCTCTCTGCCTATGTCTCTACCTCTCTCTGTCTCTCATGAATAAAAAAATAAAATATATTTTTAAAAAAGCCATAAAATGACATGAGATAGATAAGCTTCCAAAGGAAAATATCATCTGACTCTGATCTTGAGAGATAAAATAGGTATATCAAAAGTTTTGACATCATAAGTAAAAAGAGCTACCTAAGAAACACAAACTTCCACTAATTTTGCACATTAAAAAAAAATTCCTAGAGCTTAGAAGGGATAATCGAGGGAGTAAAAGTCAATTGAAGTACTGTTATTTTGCAATAAGTTTTAATATAGACTTTAAAAAAATCTGATTTCCCTGGAATTAAATTCTTCTAGGGTAGGACTGGGAAATAAATAAATAAATAAATAAATAAATAAATAAATAAATACACACACACACACACACACACACACACACACCTGATATATACGTGGTATATGTCATCTAAATCTATACTTTTTCTATTGTAGCATATTGTTATAAAATATGACCCAGAGAGATTTTCCAAATTTATGAAAACACACTTGCAGTAATAGGAAATTAGAAATTATTTTTCCTCTTTTTTTAAGCTTTTATGATAATTAGTGAATATTCAGAGTTTGCAAATATTATGAACATTTTGTTATAATTTTATGTTTGGTTGTGCTATTTTTAGCATCTATAGTTCATAATGTACATTTATTCAACATTTATCATTTCCATTTTTTAAAATTATGATGAAAAATACCATTGATTCAACATATTTCATATTTGAAAGCATAAATGTGAAATAATTTTAATTTGAATAGTACTGATTTAATAAATGAATCTGTGCTCACAGTAAATGATTTTAAGTTAATAGATCAAAATTTCTCAAAAGTGTGGTCTGTGGACCTCCTGCTACTCCTGGGGTGGCGGTGGGGGGGCATTGGAATTGACTTCCTTTCAGGAAGTCCTTGAAATAAAAAATACTTTCATAATAATTATTCTATGATGTTATTTTCCTTTTCACTATGCTGATATTTGAGCAGATGGTGCCAAAACAGTGATGGCTTAAATTGCTTTCCCCACAGTATAAATCAAGGCAATGACATCAGATTCTGATAGTAGTTATTATTTTCTTCATCACCATGAACTTGTAGGAAAAAAAAATCCAGTTTCACCTAAGAATGTGTTGGTAAACTAGTAAGTGTTCTTAATCTCATTAAATTATACCTTTGGGGTGCTTAGGTAGCTCAGTCGGTTAAACATCTGCCTTTGGCTCAGGTTCCTGGGATCGAGCCCCCACATTAGGCTCCCTGCTCAGTGGGGAGTCTGCTTTTCCCTCTGCTCTTCCCATTTGTGTGCTCTCTCTCTCTGTTAAATAAATAAAATATTTTTTAAATTATACTTTTAATTACATCTTTTTAATATTCTGTTTAACAAAATGAGAACTGTGCTGAAAACACTTTGGCTGCATACCAAAGTATGACTGTTTTGAGGAAAAGCACCTGTTTCTCTCAGTTATGAACTGAATTAGCCATTTTTATCAAAAACATCATCCTTAATTGAAAGAGGAACTGAGAAGTAACCTATGGATATTCAAACTTGGGCATTTGGTAGACAGTTTCTTGACAATAAACAAAAAAAGTCTGTTAGTCATAAAAAACAAATAATAGTATTAATTGCAGATGATAAAATTCAAATTTTCAAGTGAAAATACAAGTTTCAAAAACCTATATCTGCCCTCCTGAGCTTAACAGATTCAGAAGAATTATGATATTGCGGCTGCTAATAACGAATAGTATTTTTATTATATTATGAGATATTTCAACATTTAGGAGATCTGCATAATTCCACAAACCAATTTTTTCCAAAATAACAAAGTGCAGTTAACAAATCATGCTTGGGAAAAAATGTGCTCAAAACATAAAATAGACCCATAACTTCAAAGTAAGTACATAAAGATTATTAAGATGATTTCATATTCCACATAAATTACCATTTATTAAATTTGGTATAGTAGCAAGTAAGAATAGCCACAATTATCTGAAAAGACAATTAAATTAAGTCTCCCTTCTCCAAATATAGATCTTGTGAGGTTGGATTATTGTCATATCCTTCAACCAACCAAGCACCCAACCAACCAACCAGATTTCAATAAATTGAAAGGAAGAGGTGTAAAATCCAGTTGTCTTATATTTAGTCAGATTTTAAAGGGATTTGCCAAACAATGGAACTTTTCTTACTAACTCTTCTGAGAAAATTATTTTTATTAGTGTATATTACTTATGTTAATGTATGGAGGATTTATATTGGTGTTTCAAAATAATAAATACATATATTTGAAATTTCATTTTTAATTTCTTCCATGATAAATATTAATAGATATAAACCACATAAACAATAGTTCTTCAGGGTCTTTAATAGTGTAAAGGAGTTCTCAGACCAATATTTGAGAACTATTTCCATAAATTATTTAAAATAGAGACCAATTAGTTTAAAACAAACAGAACTAAAGGGAAAAAACACACTTCAAAAGACTTGATTTACTTTATAATGATACTGTTAGCTAAAGCAAATTGTACTTCGAGCCACATATGAAAGCAAACCTAGGAGACTGTATAGTCCAGGTCAATGTATATGAAGTAACTCAAGAATAAATACTTGGGGTTTGATGGAATTAATTTACTACCCTTAAGTGTCATCCCTGATTGTAACATTGCATCTCTCTCTAGTGTCTCTTGCTATATAAGAACATATTTGGAGTGCTCTAAATGTGCACAAGAATATTCATGTCTTATTTCAAGTAGATCTAATAAATTGATATAAGAAAAATAATTTTATAACTCAGAAAGAAGTTCATCTTCATAATTCACACTGTCATAAATGATGTGGTACTTATATATTGAATTTTATTGTTTGCAGTTTTGAGCTTGATTCCTCAAAACTTCAAACTGCTTCCTTTGCCCTGGAGCACTGACTTAATAAAAATGTGATCACCATATAGGTAGCAATCTTTTATATGAATGCAGTGACTTTTATATGAATGCATGGCATGAGAGAAACTAATCTGTTTATTACAGAGGGAATTAATTAACAAAAAACAAATGAAAATTACTATAGAGTGAAATATTGTAATATTTGGGTTTACTAATCTATTTGAGAAAATGGAATTGATAATTTTGCTAAAGTTATACCCTTAGCCTTCAGCTAGCCTCTAATTATATCAGAGTGCACTTAAAAGTAAACTGTTTAAACTGTATATTTGTGAGCTACATTGAGCAATATGAATGACTTTGGAAATAAATTTACATAATACATTTTTTTTTTACATAATACATTTTGATATATTTCTGTCCCCCTCTCTTTCTGTCTTCATAAGGCAAAAATTACCTAGCTGAGTGACAAGAATGTATCTCTTAACTGAAAAGTTCACCAACTTCATGGAATTTCCAAAAAATGTATAAAACTATTCTAAAGCATGCACTGAAATAAAGTAAGAAAATGTTTGAACACCTTCTTTGTTAGTAGTGTGCCCGTAGTAAAAAATAAAACAAAATAGTCAAGGTAAACAGTTCAGACATCATGTGTCCTTAATGCATCTTTATATTGAGTACCTAACTCAGAAACTAATCTCGATTTGATTTACCCTGATTTTGATATTATAAATTATGATATACTCTTTAATATTCTCTGAAAAAATAGCATCTAGGTATATTCCAACATTTCAATACACTTTATTTGAGATTTTATAACATTAGTTTTATGATGCTATTTCCTTTTTAATTATCTGAAGCGTTTATTCACGTGTTGTAAATATTTCGATTATAGGTCCATTCCCAAATACTGTTTTTATTTTCTTACCTTCCATAAACATCTCAACCTCAATGCTTAGGTATCTGAAGTATGTCCTATGTATTTATAGTTATCTTGAAAGGAAGAGCAATAAATTGTGATCTCATATAAGGCATTTAGGTACCATAGTCCAAAGCAGTCTGAAGCCATATTTTAACATACACCTACACACACCTGCTTTATCCTGGCTTCCTCTCATCTCCCCCAGATACCACATTCATTCTTTCATGCTTTTGCTTATTTATCCTTTTCCTCCAATGAACTTCCTCTCTGCTCCCATCTTCCATGTCAAGCTGTAAATCCTATTTAACATTTTCTTGTTGATTTCAAGGTGAAGTGATTATTCCTTTCTACATTTTTAAACTACTTTATGATTTACTTATCTATACATAGCCTATATATTAAGGATATTTGAATTATTAAATGTTAGAGGTAAAACTTTATAGTTAAATCCCACTTTTGCTACACAAATACACAAATAGCCATCAATGGCCACAACGGTTCACACCAACCGGTATCCAAGCCTTCCACCAGCACTCTGGCCCACCTCAACACTGACTCAGGGCTTCCACATGTGACTTACTTTGATCAAAGGAGCAGCAGCCACTAAAGTAGTCTCATCATATTGATTCTTGCTATTTCTTATTTCCATAAGAACTTGCCTATTTCGTCTGCTGGAAGGATGTGAGAGCAGAACCAAGTAACTCTATCCTACAGAAAGCTGACTGCCAGATACTTCACCTTCCAACTTGTAACCAGTGCATCCCCAGTCATGTAAATGAGCCCTTGCAAGACCAAAAGATAGTCCAGCATAAATTATTGAACTACTATCTTGTGTGCCAAATAAATGTTTGTTTTGAGCCACTGAGTGTCGACATACTTTGTTACGCAAAATTATTATGCCATTAAAAACTGATACACGGGCGGCCTGGGGGGTTCAGTGGTTTAGCGCCGCCTTCAGCCCGGGTTGTGATCCTGGGGACCTGGGATCGAGTCCCACGTCTGGCTCCCTGCGTGGAGCCTGCTTCTCCCTCTGTCTGTGTCTCTGCCACTCTCTTTTGTGCTCTGTGTATCTCATGAATAAATAAATTAAAAATCTTTAAAAAAAAATGATACACAATCCATAAAACCCAAACACAGTAGCCTCCCAGTACTTTCTTTGCCCATGTTCCAAACTTAACGGGTAATTCTAGATAATGCTTAAAAATGACTCCAATGCATTCCTACACGAGTTGTAAATAATAAGTGAAGGGAGTTGGCTTCTTTGCACACAACTGCAGTAGGCTAAGTAAAGGGCTAAGTAATTTCATTTTATTCCATTTACTCCTTGCCACAAATACGTGAAGTAGTTGCAAAAAAGAAATTATAGGTAATGAAATTGAGGCTTAGAGAAATTTAATCTAGGTAGTACACAAAGTTTGAAAAAGGCTTAATTAACTCATCACTTACCAATCTGATAGCACAGTTTAGTTTGTCTATTATGTCAGAATTATATCATAGGCCCTTTGGAAGGAGGAGAATATCACATGAGTAAATATGTAATCATTTTTAAAAATAATATTGTGATACTCTGTAAACAGAATTTTTAGGACACTCCTCTTCTTTGGAATGCAATTTGGTGATATGCAAGGGAGTAAGCCTATTTGCAAGTACTTTCACACTTTTATATCGCTTCTTATATCATGCTGCAAATATTTGTCTACTGTTCAACGATTTTTTTTAACCAAGCATTTTGTATGTGCCTGGTACTGTGCTAGGTATAAGATATATGGTTGTGGACAAAACCATTAGTATTTATCTTTTCAGTGACAGTAGTTTGAAATCATTCACGTGGGAGTATTCACATTACAGTAATTGGCAGACACTACAAACTAAGGTTTTTCCTTTACTTCTTTTTTCCTTGAGAAATTGTTGCTAAATATTTACCAGAATACTTTTTGTAGCCTTTGACCCACATAAGAAAGGAAATGTACCTATATTGCATTCAAAAGACTGCATATGATGAACATAAATAACTTAATCCTGTTAAATAAAAAAAGACTTCAGATTAAAAACAAAAAGAAAAATATATGTAATAGTTATCATAGATACAAGTTATACATGAGGACACCCCCCCAACACAAGGAAATAGAAAATACATTAAGGAATGTGAAAATATATAACTGGCAAATGAGATATATAGGTAAATATCAAACTAAATATACGTTAAGGCATAATGTGTTAATAGAAAAGAAGACAGTTCCTTCATCCTGAAAAAGGAGGAACTAACTATAAAAACAGGCCTAAACTTTTGTACACCTAATAACAAGCCCCAAAGCAAAACCAAAACTCAAGAAAATTATGAAGAGAAATTCTAAACCCATAATTATGGCACTCATTTTAATAGAATTTGTCATTTATTTGTATATATATATCACAGTAAAAATTGGTAAGCGAATTTTTCACTAATAAAGTGAAAAAGCATTATTAATGGCATATAAAAATCCAACCAAAATGATTCAAGAACGCATCTTGATTCAAGCAAAACTGAAATGTTTAATAAAAAAAAAAATCACACACCAGAGAAAATTAAGAAAAGAGACCTCACAAATAAACAATATTAATAGTGAAAACAGTTCATAATTAGAGAAATTCTCTGAAGGATTTTCTATCAGTAAATTTTAAACTTAATAGGAAATGAACAAATTTGAGAACACTTTAAAAATTATTAAAATTAGCTTAAGAAAATCTTTTTTTTAAATGTTTTTTTTTAAAGATTTTATTTTATTTATTCATGATAGACATAGGGGGAGAGAGAGGCAGAGACATAGGCAGAGGAAGAAGCAGGCTCCATGCTGGGAGCCTGATGTGGGACTTGATCCCGGGACTCCAGGATCACGCCCTGGGCCAAAGGCAGGCGCTAAACCGCTGAGCCACCCAGGGATCCCCAGCTTAAGAAAATCTTAAATGTTAAAAAAAAAATCTTAAATGTTGAATTCAGAATATACTCACTTTCCATCGACACTTACTTAATAGTCAAGGGTTTTTTACAAGCTCTGCTACACTTACAAGTTAAAGTGTAATATTTAAACAAATTGTTCCCCGTTTTATGAAATTAGTATGCATGATACAAAATCAGAGATGGACATTATGTAAATAATAAATGTAAGGCATAAAATTATAACTATAAATACAAAAAATTCTAAGTGTTATCAATACACAAACCCATTGTGTGTTGAAAAATAAATAATATAGCATGACTAGTTTTAGTTTATCTTAAAAATATAACAGTAATTTAATTTAAAAAATCTATTGATGTAATCCATTATATTAACAAATTAAAGAAAAAATATATACAACCATCTCAGAAAATATATTTGAAATAATTTTAAATATATTCAAGATAATTTATTACAAACTATGTGTAAAAAGAACTTCTTTAATCTGACAGAAGGACTCAACAAACAAATGCAGATTATATACTTAAGAGTGGAACAATGTAAGAATTGTCTTTATAGCGGCACCTGGGTGGCTCAGTGGTTAAGTGTCTGCCTTTGGCTCAGGTTGTGATCCCGGGATCCTGGGATCAAGTTCTGCAGGGAGCCTTCTTCTCCCTCTGCCTATATCTCTGCCTCTCTCTTTGTTTTCTCTCATGAATAAATGGATAAAATCTTTAAGGAAAAAAAAAAGAACTGCCTTTATAGTCAAAAAGAAAGAGTTTCTATTTATCAAAAACTGTAAGTCCTAGATAAACTCAGCAAAACAACAAAAATATCTAATATGTAAAATAATTGGAAAAGATGGAAGAAAACTCATTGTTTATAAATAATGCTTATCTTTATAGAAAAATCAATTAGACAAATTAGGAAATTAATTAGAATTCAACAAAATCAGTGGATATAACAATGTATAAAAATAAATTGAATTCCTATGAACCTAAGATAAGGATATACTTTTCTAAAAATAAATACATTTACCCATATCAGCCAACAATACATGGTACTTAGTACAATAATCCAAAGAAGATATATGTCTTTTATGAGGAAAATTTTAAAAATTAATCAAAGTCATAAAAGACCTTAATAGAGAAATATTCTCTAATCAAAAATAGGAAGACATACTATATAAGATATCAATTTATTATAATCACTCTCATCTCAAAATTCCTGAAAAGCTGATTCTATAATACATGGTGATGATGTAAAGGGTAAAAAGAGACAATATAATTTTGAAGAAAAATAACAAAGCATGTGAAAAGTATGTGTGTGTCTGGGAGTTGGGGAAGGGAGCTGAGAAATCACTCTGCCAGATATCAACAGTTTATAGCAGTTTTTATTATTATAAAACTACATAATAGTTGGAACAACTACTATTACCAAGAAGTACTAAAGTCAAGGCATTTTTCTAAGAAACTACATAATTACCCTCAAAGTACATGACCGAAAGGGCAAAAGATGGTATGCAATATTACATATTAAAGAGCAGAACCAGGCATAAATATAATCATTCTAGCTTATATTCTTAACTATTGTGCTGTACTTTCTTTTGTCCTCATTAATTCACTGTAATTTTGGTATAGGAATTGGTGATTGGTAGAAGATAATAGGAACCCCAGAAGTATAACCACCTATACATGATAGGACGGAAATGGTTAACAGCAAGATTGAGATCCATTGTCAAACTTTTCTTTCTCCACAAAAGGGAGAAAGAAGGCAGCCTTACCAAATTTCCTCATAAAAATCTTTAATGAAAGATCTTCTAGCAAATGTGTTACATGGTATGAGCTCATGGGAGAGGAAATGCTATTTTTTCTTTTTTTTTTTTTTAAGATTGTATTTATTTATTCATGAGAGACAGAGAGAGGGAGGCAGAGACATAGGCAGAGGGAGAAGCAGGCTCCCCGCAGGGAGCCTGATGCAGGACTCAATCCCAGGACCCGGGATCACAACCTGAGCTAAAAACAGATGCTCAACCACTGAGCCACCCAGGCACTCAGAAATGGTATTTTCTAGTGTGCCTGGGCTGTCTTATGGACAACCAACTTAGAATCTATGAATGTGGGGGCCATAGCTCCCAAGGAAATGTAACTACTAGAATATAAAATGGAGATGTTTCATGACTAATACGACTCTCATCTCTCTACGTTATGGACTACAAATCTCTGAAATACCTCATATAATCAGGCCAGAGTACATTCTACATATCACTAGCTTGTTTTACTTGGATTTCTTAATTATTGGTGTGCTTAAAATTATTTGTAAAGTTTGATACTAGGTCAGATCTATAATTTGTATAAGCCTCATTTGACACTGTGATCATTTGTTTGCTCACATGCAAACTTGACAAATAGAAGACTTAGTGTTACAGATCAGTGGAAAAATAATGCACTAGTCAATAATAGTTAGTAATCCAAGGGGCCTAAATAAATTCAAAATCCTGTTTCCAGCCATAGGCAAAAATAAATTCTATGCAGATTACAACACCTAAACATGAAGTTAAACTTTAAACTTTTGTACAAAGAACAGGAAAATATCATTATGATCTCAGGGTAGGAAGAAATTCTTGAACAAGGTGTAAAAGGTACAAACCATATTAAAAATCTGGATGCTTTGAAATAAAAATTTCTTAGTTATCAAATCATACAAAAATTTAAAAAGGATCAGAGACAAATATTCACAATGCATAAAAGAATATTATTTGAATTTATATGGAACTCATAAATAATTTAAAGAAAGGTAGGCATTCTATTGGAAAATAAAGTATATGAATTGGCAGTGAAAAATGTATAAAACAAAAAAATAGTAAATATGCAAGATGTTCAGCCTCATATTAATTAGGTAAATATAAGTTAAAATAAAAACATTATTTCAGTTTCATTAGACTGGCAAAATTTAAGAGTCTGACAAAATTGTGTTGATAAATATGCAGAATGGTAGAAAACTTTATGCACTGTTGGTTTGTAGTTGTAAACTGATTTTAAAAATAACCTTGGAGATAATCTGGAAAAAGTTGTAAAGTTTAAAATTTATGTACTCTAGGACTCAGCAATTACTAGGTATACATACTAGGAGTAGCTCTTGTATACAAAAAGACTTATGTATAAATATTCCTTGGAGCATTGCATTTAATATCAAAATGTGGCAATACCCTAAATGTCTACAAACAAAAAATAAATGGGTTGATAAATTGTGGCATATTTATACAATGAAATGCAATATGGAAAATGAAAATGAATGACTAATGCTACATATATCAACATGATTTAATCTCACAGCTTTTTTTTTTTTTTTTGCCAAATTAAAGTTGCAGAAATATATATACTGTATGTTAATATAGAAAACTATGTATATTTTGGGGCTCTTAGATATGTGGCAAAAGTATAAAAATCTCCATGGAATTTATAAATGTTCACTTCAGAATCAGTTTCTATCTGAAGAGGGTAGAGAGGGAATAGAATTGGGTAAGCCTTCACAGAAAACTTTAATTCTACCGATGATATTTTATTTTTAATCTCTATATACAGTATTTTGAGTCTTTATCAACTTATTTTCTACACTTTTTATATGATTTAAATATTTAATAGTCATAATAAAAGTAACAAAGAAGAAGACACTCTTATTTTTTTTTTAATTTATTTATTATAGTCACACAGAGGGAGAGAGAGAGAGAGAGAGGCAGAAACATAGGCAGAGAGAGAAGCAGGCTCCATGCAGGGAGCCTGACGTGGGATTCGATCCCGGGTCTCCAGGATCAGGCCCTGGGCCAAAGGCAGGCGCCAATCCGCTGCGCCACCCAGGGATCCCAAAGACACTCTTAAATATTCAAGTTGACACTGAAGCTGTTGGCTAGGGGGAAGAAGACTCTTGAAATACTCTAGAGGTTTTGTTTGGTTTTAAGATTTATTTATTTATTTTAGAGAGAGTGAGAAAGAGCATGTGCATAAGGATGGGAGACCTGGGGAAAGGACAGAGGGAGAGAATCCCAAGCAGAATCTCCGCTTGAGAGAGGATGTGGGGCTCAATCCCACAAGCCATGAGATCATGACCTGAGCTGAAACCAACAGTCAGATATTTAAACGACTGAGCCACCCAGGCACCCTTAGAGGTTTTATTTTAATGACCACAACGTTGTGAGAGTAGAATTCTTGGCATTCAAAGGGCTGCATCCTCAGGAAAGATAAGAATGACTAAGATGATTATCTTCTCCACATAATAAAGATACAACCGGAGAGCTTTTCTGGTTCAATTAAAGTCTGGATAAGAAAACAAAAATGTTTTCTCTTCCTCTCCTCCTGTCCTTCCCTATTCTCTGTCTCTCTGTCTCTCCCTTTCAAATAAATCAATCTTTAAAAACAAAACATGTTTTGGAACACCTGGGTGGCTCAGCAGTTGAGCGTCTGCTTTGGCTCAGGGCATGATCCTGGAGTCCCAGGATCGAGTCCCACATCGGGCTTCTTACATGGTGGGCCTGCTTCTCCCTTTGCCTATGTCTCTGCCTCTTTCTCTATGTCGCTCATGAATAAATAAACAAAATCTTTTTAAAAATAAAAAAATAAATTTTTTCAGGGGCATCTGAGTGGCTCATTCAGTTAACTGCCTGCCTTAGCTCAGGTCATGATCTCCAGGTCCTGGGATCTAGCCCCACATCGAGCTCCCTGCTCAGCAGAGAGTCAGCTTCTCCCTGTCCTGCTCCTCCCCCTACTCATGCTGAGTCTCTCACTCTCTTAAGTAAATACGTAAAATCTTATTTTTAAAGAAATTCATTATAAAGAAAAGTTTTTCAAAAAAATTGAAATTTCAGGCCTGTATTTCAGGGAAATTGGGCATTTGCATTTGTAACTTGGTGGCTACCTTGCTACTTGCAAGAAACATCGGTGGCAGCCCTTTGTCTCATTTCTGATGTGCAGGTCCCATAGATAATGTACAGGTGCTCTAGAATGGCAGCCTTCTATGCAGGCAGCACCGTAGATGAGTGCAAAATCCAAAATTATGAAACACTTGAGCAAATAAACTACCACTAGTGAGAGGTAAAATACATGAAAAAAATGTCAAAATGTTTCAAATATTATTTCATAGAAATAGTGGGAAACACATTATAAGGAAATTATCCAGAATTCAAACAATAAAAGAGAGATATTTTTATATATTAAAAAGTATGAAAAAATATGGATAAGGAACCCAAAATAATATTATATTTTTGTTCCTTGCTATCTTCCCAGGACTTATAACAAAGCCTAGCACAGAGGTGGATTTCAATAGTGAAAAAAATGAATAAAGGAATGCAATGAATAAATCAGCTCATAAGTCTTTAATTCAGAAGAGATATCTAGGCTGGAAATATAAATGTGGGATTCATGGGACTATAAATGATATTTAAAGTGCCAACATTTACAGTCAGAGTAAAGAATGAAGAACATGCAAAGCAGATTGAGATGAGAACATGAAGAGTTAGGAAGAAACTCACAAGTATGCCATTAATATGGATTTCTCTTTCTAGACAAATTACATGCCTCACTGCCTCCTTCTAAGCACCACACTCTCCCTCCTGCCCCCCACACATATACACTTTCTGAGCAGGGAAGGGTGCACTATCATCACTACTATCATCACTAATGTGGCAAATCTTGCAGTTCTCAGGCTGTTATACAACTGCACTGTTGAGTTCTGTGATGACAGAGGGAAGGAGTTGATTTTTTCTCCAGTTTTGACCCTGAACTGAGAGGATAGAGCTGAAGACAACACTCTGTTATATCATATCTTTTGTAACCTGGCCTAAATAATCATACCTGTGGAAAGGCTGGTTTTTCCCTAATCATGCCATTTGAAAATGTGAAAGTCAATTACCAGCCTTCCCCCATCATCTAACACATGGACCTGACATATTACTGGGAGATTCCCCGAAATAGGAGGGAGAGTGTGATGGACAAGAGGAATCTGGTCTCCTTGGATTACCTCTAGTGAATATTGTTCCATAAGATCAGCTGCCAGAGTTGACTGAGAATTTGGCCTTATTTGCTCAGCAGGTAAGCCAGACATTCTACCAAATGACTTGAAGCAAAACTACAAACGATGGTTTTGAAATCTATTTGTGTATGTGGATTAGTCTCCATACAAATATTGGATAACACCCTAATGAATTTTCTTTCAGAAGTTTAACAAGGGAATGCCTGGGGTGGCTCAGTCCGTTAAGCACCTGACTTGATTTTGGCTCAGGTCACGATCTCAGGGTCATGAGATCAAGCCCCCTCTCCCCCCACCATGACACTCCCCCAGCATGAGCCTCCCTTCCAGCCTCTGCTCCTTGCTCAGTGTGGAATCTCCTTGAGCTTCTCTTTCTCCCTTGCCCTCTGCCCCTCTCCTCTGGACTCTCTAAAATAAAGAAATAATTTTAAAAATACTTTATTTATTTATTTACAGACAGAAAGCACAAGTCAGGGGAGAGTCAGAAGGAGAGGGAGAGAATCTCAAGCATTCTCCCAGCTAAGCATGGACCTTGAAATCATGACCTGAGCCAAAATCAAGAGTCCCACACTTTACTGACTGAGCTAACAGGTATTCCAATAAATAAATCCTTAGGAAAAAAAAGAAGTTCAAAAAGAATGGAGAAAATATCAAGTATGATCTTCCTTTTCTCCTTCTTTTTCTCCCTCCCTCCTTCCTTTTCTTCTCTCACTTCTATCTCTCTCTCTTATTCATTTCTCTGTCTCTCCTTTGTCTCTCTCCTCCCACATAAACACTCATAAGCACCCACAGACACACACTTCCCAATCATCAACTATAGTAGGTATGCACTATGTGCAAGGCATTCAGCAAAGGAACTCAGACAATTCCGTTTTTTTTTTTTTTTTTTTTGAGGGGGGATATAAATGAGAATGTAATGGTGATTTAAATGTAGACTCTGCCCTCAAGAAACTTAAAGTACACTAAATATGATTTCAATACACATAAATAATTCTAGTTAGAATATAATTCCATTTACAATGTGCCATGATTTATTTATGAATTACTAACATTTACCAAATGGTTATTATTTATCAGGCAGTGTTCCAATTATTTTAATATTTATTATCTCATTTAATCCTTACCTCAATTATTTAAGGTAGATAGAAACTATTATTCTTCTATTTTGCCAGCTAAAGTGACTGGACTTAGATGTGTGAGTTGTTTTCCCAAGATTGTTTATCTTATAGATAGCATACTTAGAAGTTTATCCAAATAGGCTGACCCCTTAGCTTTGGGGTCATGGCATGGTCAAAACACCAGCTTCAAGGATCATGAGGTGGTTTGGTAGGAAGAAAGGACACTTGAGTTTAGTTTCAAAAGATGGATTATCCTGCCATATGCTACTACAAATAAGACCATTTGTTAGGTAGAAGCGAGACATGAGCAGCGGAAGGAATGCAGGAGGCAGAGTCCTAAGTTCTTGAAGGGGAATGATAGAGACGTGAGCTCATTTATCAATGAGCTTATTGATAAATAAGCTACACATTAAAAGCCCAGGGGCACAACATCCTGACCTTGTGGCTTCCAAGAACTTGGGGCTGACCAATCAAGAATCACAGGTGTGAAGCCTGCACTCTAGTTTTCCACTTCTGCCCCAGGGTAACCCCTAGATTCATGATAATATATTTGCAATGCAGTTACAACCCCCACCCCCTACCACCCCCTACCACATTGAGAAAGGCTACCAGGACTGACCTTGTAGGATCACAAACTCCCCTTCCCAACTTATAGGAGGAGTTCCTCAAATAATTGAAAGCAGTCTCCATTAGAGACCATCTCACTATGTGTCACAGCTCCTCCTAGCCAAGAAAGACACAACAAATATCTAGTCTCAGAAGCACATAGGGCTGGTTCCACCATGGAATTCACCTGCTCTCTCACTCTGAGAGTGAACTTTTGCTTTAATAAACTGCATTGTGCTTGCTACTTTCCTTATGATTGTCTTTATTCCAGAACAGACCCCTGTAAATCTTCTTGTGGGGAATCCAAGGACTGACACCTCCATTCACACAACACAGACTCTCCCACCAGTAACACACTGAATTAATTTTAATATATTTTACAACTCTATATTTTTCTTATACATATCCACATATGACCACAACAAACTTGAAATATAAATATAAATATGAACTTATTTGTTTCTTTTAAAAATATGTATATACTTTATTCTGTCTATTATTAAGACTTACAACTATTGAGTACTTAATAGTAATAAACACAATCAGTATCCAGACTATTGTCCTTAAATAGCAAGAAACCAAAGCTTCTTGAGTTTGTTATAGATCTAAGACAGGAAATAAAATCTGTAAATACTGTTGCTCCAGAAAACATGGAACACTTTCAAAAACCAGTAAGTTATGCAGAAAAAAAAACAAAAACAAAACAAAAAATCGCACA
This sequence comes from Vulpes vulpes, assembly GCF_048418805.1. Taxonomy (NCBI): domain Eukaryota; kingdom Metazoa; phylum Chordata; class Mammalia; order Carnivora; family Canidae; genus Vulpes; species Vulpes vulpes. The sequence goes on from NW_027325670.1 coordinate 1,012,257, forward strand.
CAAAGAAGCCCATGTTAAGGGACTCACTCTAACCAAAGATAATACAATTTAAGCAGAGGGGTGCCTGGATGGCTCACTCAGTTAAGCATGGGGCTCTTGGTTTCGGCTTAGGTCAAGATCTCAGGGTTGTGGAATCCAGCCCCCTGTAGGGCTCCACAGCACTCAGCAGGGAGTCTGCTTCTCTCTCTCTCTCTGTCCCTCCCTCCACCCCACTCAGGCTTGCTCACTTTCTCTCTCTCCCTCTCTCTCTCAAATAAATAAATATACCTTTAAAAAATAATTTAAGCAAAAAAAAAAGTAATAAATACAAATGATTGAAACACCGATTAATGAAACCTGGAGTTTTAAAATATACATTTTTTAGAAGATAAAGAGAAAGCAAAAAAAAAAAAAAAAAAAAAAACCAAGGCAAAAACAATTCATTGAACCCCACTGGACATAGTAGGGAATTAACTCCTTCTGCTAAGACAAAGCAAATAGAAGTAAAGTTAGACATCTATCCTGTTTTCCAAGTGACGAGCATTTCAGAATAACCTAATAGCACTAGCTGATAAGAGAAAATTATCTTCTTCAGAGAAGGCATGTTGAAACAAGCAAGTAAGTATTTTGTGCCATTTAATGAAATAATTAACTCAGTCAATAAGCATCAGTAGTTACAATCAATAAATGAACGGTTTATAGCAGAGAATTTTACAATAGGAGTGTGACCGTTCACTTTATGTGTCAACTTGACTGGGCCACAGGATCCTTATTTGGTCCTTTGGTCCAACATTATTTTGGGTATGTCTGTAAGAGAGTTTCTGAATGAGATTAACATCTGGATCCATAGGCTGAGTAAAGCAAATTGCTCTCACTAATGTGGGTGGGCCTCATCCAAACAGTTGAAAACTTAAATATAATAAAAAAGCTGAGCCTCCCAGCAACAAGGAAAATTCCTTCTTTCTGCCTGACTGCCTGCCAGTTGAGACATCAGTTTTTATTTTTGTTTTCTTGCCTTTGGATTCATAATGAAATATCAGCCATTCCTGGGTCTCAAGCCAACCAGGATTGAGACTGGAACTACAACCATGGCTCTCCTGGGTCTCCATTTTACTGACTATGGATCTTGTGCCTTGCCAGACTCTGTAATCATGGAAACCAATTTCTTATAATAAATCACTATATAAATATATATATATATGTACATATGTATATATTTGACCATTGAACAACACAGATTTGAACTGTGCAGGTCCACTTATACAAGATTTTTCTTTTATAAATACAATGCAATATTGTAAATGCATTTTTCTTTCTTATGGTCTTATTAATAATATTTTCTTTTTTCTAGCTTACTTTATTTGTAAGAATACAGTACATAACACAACATATAAAATATATGTTAATCAACTGTTCATGCTATCAGTAAGGATTCTGATAGTAGGCTATCAGTAGTTAACTTTCTGGGGATTCCAGGGTTATAAACGGATTTTCACCAGCACAGGGGTTGGCACCCCTAACCCCTACATTGTTGAAGGGTTAAATGTGTGTACTATTGGTTCTGTATCTCTGGAGAACACTGAGTATTTGATACTGAAAGTGGTTCTACAGAAACAGAAGGTTAAGGCTAAATTTTATAAATTCATCCTAGGGTTTCTGGAGCTCTAGTGTGATAAAACTTAAGGATGTTAAGGACTCTCTATCCAGCAGTAAAGAAGACAATGATAGTCCATGGTGTAACCTCGCAATAGAGATTCACAGAACATCACCACTGGATACTTCTTATCAACCAACTATAAAAAGCAAGGATCTAGGTAACTGTGTATATAATAGTTTCAAACATTTGGCAAAATAATGAATATAAGATGGGCTGGTTGTTTCTAATATTACTAGACAAAGTGAAGACTCAACTCAGCTTAAACATTGCACCAATGACCAGAAAGCTATTATGTGTGTCTTGAAGGGGATCTCCTTGGAACTCAAAGGCAGCATAGTCCCCATGTGGGTGTGTTACCCTCACCCATTTATCAAAACATCCAAAAGCTGCTGGTTCTGAGAGGGCCCCAGGATAAGAGAAAGCTCTGCAATAGGTCCAAGCTGCTGTTCAGGGTACTCTGCTATTTGTACCACCTGATCCAGCAGATCCAAAGGCACCTGAAGTGCCAGTAGCCAGTTGGGATGATATGTGAAATAATGAGAAGGGTTATGGAGTGGTGATAAAAATTGAGGCTCAGCCTCAGATTTGAGGATATTTGTATCCAAATATGGATAGTGTTGTCAATGGAAAGCAAGAAGAATAAAGATGGAAGACCAGAAAGAAGAAACAACAGTAATAATAGCATGTTTAAATCAGTTTTGGCATTCATAGATATTGTAACCTGACAAAAGGGAGGCTGAAAAGCTAGGGTGAGGCTTATTTTATTTCACTTATGTTTTCTAAGATTTTATTTATTTATTTGAGAGAGTGAGAGAAAGAGTGTACAAGTGGGGAGAGGGGCAGTGGAAAAGGGAGGGAATCTCAGCAGACTCCACACTGAGTGTGGAACCTGACAGGGGGCTTGATTTCATGATCCCGAGATCATAACCTGAGCTGAAATCAAGTCAGGCTCAACCAAGATAGCCACCCATGTGCCCCAGTGAGGTTTATTTCAGGAGCCTCAGTTGTTAGGTTGAATAATTTGATACCTACTGTCATGTCAATAAGTAGTTGCTTTTTTGTTTGAGTGGCAGAGAATGATGGCTATTTTTCCTTTAACGATGCTCCTCTTCCTTTAGCAACTGAACCCCTATGATTTGGCTACCCAAAATAAAAACATTTCCTAGCCTCTTCTGCAGCTGCATGCCATCATCTGACTCAGTTACTAGGAATGATAGCAAGGCAGAGTTCTTCGTGTAAATTCCAAGAAGCGTCTTCAGAGAAGGAGGCCATGCCCTTCTTTGCCCTCCCCTCCTTGTTGCCTATACATGGATCAGAAGTCAACCTGGACTACCTCTGTTGGACCATGAGATGAAGCCTATACTGCAGGGATGACAAAATAGTGATCTGGAAGTAGTCTGGAAACTTAAAAAACAAAACAAAACAAAACAAAAACAAAAACAAAAACAAAAACAAAAAAACTTTGTGGGCCAGGGCTTTGAAATGCTCTAGCCACTACTGTGTTGAGTTGTGTGTCACTCACAGCCGAAACTAATCCAGAGACAAATTATTTTTTGTCTGTGAGTTGGCATGTTAAACCAGGGAATGAGAGAGTTAAGATTTTGTATGCATAGACAGGACTGGATAAAAGGAGACGCTTTTGAAAAAACACAGATAGGATATCATAAGGCTCTAAAACAAGACCATTGACAATAAGGTTCATTGCCTCAGGGATAGGATGAAGAGCTATATGATTTTGAGCCTAGGCATCTAGAATAATACTGAAGCCTTTAAGTTTGAGAAAACCATGATTGTGCATGTGTGTGCTTGTGTGTGTATGTGTGTGCATTTGACCTGATTAGGATGGCTATTAGAATCTCAGTAATTTTATGTTTTTATAATTTTCCTGTTTCCTTGGAGAAAGGAATCTGTACCTTGACAAGATTTACCCCAATCCACCTACCTCCTCAGTAGAAGAGCAGGAAAACTTGAGCTCTTGGCTACCTAAGTAATTCTGAGTATAACAGAGAACTTTCTTAGTTAAAGGATAAAACTAAGATAGGCCCCAGAGTAGTTTACCAGCCTGCTTATCCTAAATCAGTATTACTCAACACTGGCAATTGGGTCCAAATAATTTTTTGTTGCAGTCATGTTCCTGTACGTGGTAGGATCTTTAGCAGCATCCAGGCCTCTACCCACTAGATGCCTAACACTCTTCCTCTCTCCTTCCCCACAGTTGTGGCAAACAAAAATATCTCCATCACTGCCAAATCCATTCTGAGACCTAAAATCACTGCTTGTACAGAACTACTAGTTGGAGGGTGTAGTAGAAAGAACCTTTTTTTTTTTTTTTTACTTAGTTTGGTTTGGTTCTTTTCTGTTACTCCAGTCTTTCTTCTGCCCTGATCCTGTAACGTGATGCATGAAGTCAAACAAGATACCTATTTATAAAATAAGAACTGCAATCTGATACTTCATCCCTATTGGCATTATATCCAGCAACTATAGGGATGGTGGAGATAACGTATACAAAGATTGAGCATGCCCTTAATAAAGAGTGGCTTTCATCATTGTGTCTTGTAAATGAGGAGGAAAATATACCAAAGTAAACATTTTTTCCTTCTTTGTTTGTTCTGAAACTTTTGAGGGATTTAGTTATCTGTTTCTAAGACCTTCTTTTGACTATGCAATTCCCCACAGTCTGGTGTTAGATCGTGACCTCCCATAGAAAATGAGTATGATTATTTATTTATTTATTTATTTATTTTTGAGTATGATTATTTAACATCTTTTGCGCACAGTTCTATATGGCATCATGGGCACCTGGGCCTCTTCATAACATCAGCTACAGATAGCAATGGTATCAGTCTGCTTTTCATCTCTTTCCAATAACATTCTCCACTACATGCATGATACATTGTTCATTTTTATAACTATTTTTTATACTCAAAAATAGAATTCTATAGTTTCAAAGCAAAATAGGATTCCTGAGTCTCCCACAAAAGATGTGATCAGGGACCCAATTGCACCTTCCCTTGGGTCTAACTTTGAGTCATTACTATGTTGTATGTTTATGAAGTAGTCAGCATCCTCTGCTCAGAATAATTATTGTTTTCTTCAGCTACAGCTAAAGTTGATATAAGGAACACACCCGACAAAAATTACACTGAGGTGTCTGGATTTCTCCAGAGAATTTTAAGAATATCTGCATTGCCATGTTCCAAAGAGGCTCTATAGCGCAACCCTTACTTTACACTAACAATGCCATAAACAATTACTGTAGTCTGGCAGTCACCATTGAAAGATCTCTAGCCATGTTTCAAGGGGATTATGGTCAGTCATTGAAATACATTTTCTCCCCCATAGGTATGTATGGAATTCCATCACTCCAAGTGTTCTGTTTACAGAATTTTGTTCAAGTAGGATAAAATACTAATCTTCTTATGGTGAGGCAGGAAATGTTTGCACACAGGTTTATTCACTATAGCAGAGCACGTACCCAGTGAACTGCCTTGCTCAGCAACTTCCTCTGAGGGTATACAGCAGCTGCTCCTTATCCATGGTTTCACTTTCCACAGCTTCAGCTACCTGCCTTCAACTGGAGACAGGAAGCAGGAGATCCTCCTGATGATATGTCAGAAGGTCACGGTTGCCTAAACCTAATTCACAGAGCCTACAACATCCTCCTCACTTCATCTCATTACATAGGCATTTTATCATTTCACATCATCATAAAAAGTTGAGCACTGTTCAATAAGATATTTTAAGGGAGAGAGAGATCATATTCACATAGCTTTTATTACAGTATATTGTTACAGTTGTTCTATTTTATTATTAGTTATTGTTGTTAATCATGGGTATGTATGTACAGGAAAAAAAGACAGTATCTATAGGGTTCAGTACTATATGATTTCAGGCATCCACTGGGGGTCTTGGAACAGAACCTTTGTGGCTAAGGGAGGGGTAGTATATTAGCGTTTTACCCCACAAATAATCTCTACCGGCCACAGTTCGAGCACAGAGAATCACAATCTGCTAACATCTGGGCAGGTGCTCTCATGACCTTTTCAGTGCTACACAGATTCCCCTAAGGTGACAACTGCATTCAGACAACAGTTAGATCTAGATTTAGTTATGTAACAGGGCCAAGTTCAGCAGTCACTTATGAATTTTACGTATAGATCCATGCATGAGAATAGTTCTAAGAGGGAAGAAAAAGGAAATGGACATTTTTATTCAGAACTAATGCTTCAGTGTCTCTCTAAAACAATTTATCAAAAGAAAAAAAATCTTGTTTGACTTCCTCTTACCCATTCTCTCTCTCTCTCTCTCTCTCTCTCTCTCTCTTTTAAACAAACATATTTGGGGTTTGAACTGAACATATTTCCAGCAAGCATTCCATCCTACTTACCTCCTGAGTGATTCAAAGAATTTTAGACAAACTGTCACATTTCTTTGTACACAACACTTAAAGGAAGTTAATTGAATCAGCAATTTAGATACAGACAACCTATAGCAATATAAATGGTTTTGGCGAAGCCAAGGTAAAAATGAATCACTCAGTGGAAAGGTTGGCAGATAAAATACGGAACACCTTGTTGAGCTTTAATTTCAGATAAACAACACATTTCAAATTTTAGCATAAAGATGTCCCAGATACTGCCCGGCACATACTTAGAATAAAATCATTTTTATCATAAGTTCAAATTTAACTGGAAATCCTGTCAAATTTGCTAAATTTGACAACCCTACTCTATGAAGGGAAGGGGAGAAAAATGTATGTGAAAATCTTGGCAACTTAGAAGGTCAGAGCCACTGTATTTAAACATCTGAAGTTACTTCCTCTATTTTCAAGCCCCATAATATAAAATATTTAGAACAAATAAAAGGAGATGCTTCACTCAGCAGGCAGTCACCTTGTGAAATTCACTGTCACCATAGGTCACTGGGCTGGATAATTTTATGACCAATAATAACATTTGTCTGAATGCATGCTGAGAAAAGGTAATCAAATCTCACACTTTAGGGAATAAGTTGCTCATTGCAGAAATTGGGAGGGAATGACTTCCTGCACAATTGGCCAGGGGTGTTATGAGGGTTATGGTCATTGTCAGAGAGCCTGCCTGCCCCCATGGATCAGGGAGAGGCTGACTAATCAATGAGTGTTGTCACCAAAAATGGATGCAAAATTCACTATTAGTAATGAGGTTGATCATGATGGTAAAAATAATTATGCAATGCTTATTTAAAAGAGACCACTCATGTATTTATAAGGAAAAATAGTTAATTTAAGGTGATTTTACATGATACAAACTAAAGAAACATATTAATTGTTTTTTTTTTTTCTTTTTTAGTCAGGATCATAGAAGGTAGAAAGAAATAGAAACTGTTCACTAGCTCCAGAGAAGGAGATGCCCTCCCTTTTGCACAGGATTTCTGATTTTCTTTATAGCCTCATCACATCCACAAATTAACCTCAGTTTTACAGCATCAATGTAAGGAAAGATTATAATCCAAACTACAGTCATATAAGAAAGATGATGTCACAAAATTTTGATAAAGCAAAGTTGACCTATTCTTTCCAGTTACAAGCACCTCCTTTTGTCTCCTAATGAATCTCCCCCCTTGCCATGCTATCTTGGTTTCTTTTGTCACAAAGAAAAATAGTATAATAAATAAATTCATTCTAAAGTAAAATGAATTTCATTGAGTGGAGTCCTGTAAGGAAAGTCGTACGGAAAGGAGGTGGACAGAGTCAATAATTTACCCAAAGCAATGATGTCTATGGTAGAATGTTAAATCTACCATAGAGCTACAAGTTAAATTCCTTAATGTTCTTCACTTCATAAATAAAACTTTCTAATTTATCTACTTATAAGGCTATTATTACATTTTGAGCCCTCGTGAGATACTCGAGTTGGAATGTGTTGCCTAAGTCTGATAAGTGACATAAGGCAAAGAAAAAACAATGCAATGCAAGAATGATGTGTCCCCACCACTTCTTTGATTCTGACAGGACAAAGATAAACCAAACAGAGCAAAAACAAATACATGACTTTTGATTTTGATTTTTGTTACCAATTAACATTTATCATTGAATAGCAACTAAATAGCAATATATCATTTAAACTGCAAGCGAATTTTCACAGTCATTTATTGAGCTTAAGAGAAAAAAAGTGGAACAAAAAGCAATTAATAGGTTAAATATATACTTTTTCCAAGATCCCAAAGATTAATATAAGCCATAAACAAAATAACTTGAAGAAAAAAAGGAATAACATGCATTATAATAAACAGAATGATTACCTCCAGACACAAGTAAGCAATTTGTCCATTGACTCCATCAAAATAACACAGCACTTGTTGTTGTTGTTGTTCTAAAATTCATCTAGGTAGCTATACACTAGCAATGTTTAGCTACTGAAAACCAGCTAAAATGCAAAGTATTGTATACGACTAAAATCTGAAATAAAATAGATAAACAAGGAAGGAGTTAACTATAAAGAAGTAAATAATTTCCTATTTCTTGTCCCTTAAACACAGACATAATTGATATAATCAAAGAAATTGAAACCATGGTTGAAATCTCAATGACTAGTTGAACACGGTTTGTTGGTGAGACAAAGAGAAATATTTGGATTAAAACATGCAAAGTTAAAAAAATGAAACGTTCCCTGTTAAAATATTTGTACCATACCAAATAAGATGTTTAAATTCAAATTGATCATTTTTTTAGCAAATATACCTGATATGATTTTTTTTCTTCATGTTTCATGGTACATCTATGATGACTGAATCTGATATTTCTGCTGAATTTCTCAGTTTAGTTTCTCTGTTGACCATTAAATCTATTATCTCTCTATATCTAATTTACCAATATATTAAATCTGGAGGACAAATTTTATCCTGATAGATTTATCTGGAAGTTGGCCATGTCTTTTATATAGTATAGTTTTCTCTTTCCTCTTTTAGTTAAATTGTTTTAAAACAGCCTACATGTTTAGAATCTTACAACCAAAATGCTTGAATTAATTAATTTTATGTTTTAAGAACAAAAGTAGCTTCTTCATTAGAACTTCTCCATTTGCATGGTAATAACAAATATTGGATTGGAAAGGAATGTGTAAAATAAGATAGTAGATTTTTTGTCATGTTTTATTACCAAGCTTAAGAAAATTGATTCCTTTTAAAATATTGGCATCTGCTTAAAAGTCACTACATTTGCATAAGGTAAATGCATGAATAATACCAAATACTTTAGTATATGTTACAAACTATGTCAAATAGCTTCAATTCCAAAACCTTTCTTTTTTCTTTTCTTTTTCTTTTTTTTCATTTCCTTAGGTTACAGTTAGAGAAATCTTTTCTTTCATCTTGCTGAAAAATTGGAGGCAAGTTGGGTTTGTTCTCCAAAGGCCGTATAATTTTTCACTGAAGTAAACAAGCCTAATTTTAGAAGCATATATTGTGGTCATTAAAGTGCTCCATATGTAGCTATATTATAAAATATCTAGAGAGAGTGGATTTTGTTTAGTGTCTACAAGTACTTCATTTTATAGATATTTTCCAACCAACACACACAAACATACTTCAACCTTATGGCTGGTAACAGTATCTTGCCATCTGTGTGTTTGTATTTTAAGCAGAACATGCTATGAAAATGTAGTAAAAATATACAACAAAAAAGAAACCTGAAGCCAGTTTTAAGTAGACTACTTCTTGGCTTAGAAAATTAAGAGTGCCAAACATCATCTGTGCTTTTCTAAAATAATATGTTAAAGAAATACAGATGAACACTTCTTTTTTTTTTTTGAACAAAGCAAATTGAGTAAAAATAGATGAAATGGCTGAAGAGTTTCCTTTTTAGGGAAAAGGCCATTATTATTTGTTTTTGAAGATGTAGTCATATATATTCCCTAATATTTTCTTTTTTTATTTTATTTTATTTTATTTTTTTTTTTATTTTTTTTTTCCTAATATTTTCTTTAGTTTAAAATATTTAGTTAGAGCTATTATCCCTATTAAATTTTTTAAAAATCTTCCTGGGTGTAAGAACTATTATGTACTTTGTGGTTGTGTTCAGTATTTATAGGTTCTCCACCACTGTCCCTAAATTTAAGTTCTAGAGCCTAACATGCTTTTCCTACATCAAAGAATGAGAATGTTTACTATTAGTAACTCAATTGGTATCAGGTATTTTCTATATTTTCTTGAGGATTATTTTGTCAGTGGCTAATATCAAATTTCTCAATAGAAATGGAATATTTGGTAAATTATGTACAAATTTTTCTATCATTTAATATACTTAGGTCATTAGAAGAATCACAAAATTTTAGTGAAGTTTCTTTCCATTATTTCTACATATTTCATACATAACATCAGAGGTTCAGATTTTTCATGACATTCCAAAAAACTAATTTTTAAAAATTCCAATTCTATTTATGTACTATGGGTAATTTAATGTTTCCTAATACTACTTACATCTTACTTTACATTTATTCATTAATTTATAAAAATTGGCCATCATAAGATTAAAATATAAGTACTGCCCACACTTCAAATAACAACAAAAAAGCTTTGCGCAGTGGCAATATCATAGCCAATGAGGTTTATCCAAGGCGCGATTATTGCTAATTCAAATAACAACAACAAAAAAAACAATTTAATGCCTACAACATTATTAGAAGATGCTAATATTTATAACATATAGCAATGACCAACAAAACAGAAGACAATAAAATTCCACTTGTCCTGGTTTCAACTATAACAAATAAATGAGCAAGCAGACAACAGATTCAAAACCAGATCTACAAGATAGAGCAACATAAACTGGATTTAATTTCCCACCTGAAAACAAACAAACAAACAAAAAACAACAATGTAAAACAATGATTTTGAACACACTCCTGAACAATGAACCAACCTTGAGAGATAGGACACAAAGTACCTGAGCCCTATGATTGCTTCAGTTTAGGGCCTTCAAAGAATTTCCAGCTAAGAGCAGTAAAGAGGAGCCTAAATGGAGCCATGGGCCTGTCTAAATTGAGATCTTAGGAGATCAAGGGAGTCAGAATGTGTAGGACAGAGAATTAGAGAGGAGAGCATGGCTCAAAGATAGAAATGGGGATGCAAAGCATTCCCCTTGAGATTCAAGTGAATACTATCCAGTCGGCTGTGTTTAACTAAACTGCCTAAGGCCAAGGAAATAATCAACTGAAAAGATTAGAGAAAACAGTTCACAGCAGTCACATGAGGCTGGGAATCCTGTCTTTTCTCACTAGGTGATCAGGAAACTTGATTCACAAAGCATTGACAGTCATCCTAATCATTTTGTCACAGTACTGAAAAAAGCTTATCCTTAGATTAAACACAGCTTTCTTCCCAACTAACAAATCTTACAAACAGGACATAAAATGGTCAACTTGTTTCCAAGTAACTTAATTATGACTAAGACCAATGCTTAAGAATATTAATTGGAACACAAAAATATTCAGCATGCAAAAAATATCCACCACCTAACAAGATGAAATTTACAATGCATGGTTTCCAACCAAATAAAACCAAAACCACAAACCATAGGGAGGAGGAGGAGACCAAGGAAACAACCAATTCAGAATGGACACAGATAACAGACTTCATAAATAAAGGTATAAAACAGACATTGTAAACTCCGTGTGTTCAAAAGTTAAGATGGAAAGTTTGAAAAGACATAAATCACACTTTTCGAGAGGAAAACCAAAATGTTTCCACTGAGAAGTACAGTGGATAAGACTGATGCCAGATTCGACATAGTAAAAAAATAAAGTACAGTAAACTTGAATACACAGCAAGATAAATTACCCAAACTAAAACACAGAGAAAAATAATAATAAAGACATCAAAAAGAGCATCAGTGAATTGTGGAAGAATGTTAAAAGCAGTCTACTGTGCAAATAATTGGAATACCAAACAGAGCAGAGAGAGGGAACAGGAAAGTATTTTTAAAATTAACATTTATATATTCCAAATTTCAGAAAAAAATAAACATACAGATCCAAGAAGCTCAACAAACACCAAGCACAAGAAACATGAAAAAAAAAAGTACATCATAATAAGGTTGCTCCAACCACTGAAAAAAGAAGATATTAAAAGCAACCAGAGAACAAAAATGCATATTACATCAAGATAAGGGTGACAGCAGGTTTCTCAATGTAAACAATGTAAATGAGATGAAAGTAGAGCAGTGGGCAGCAGTGAAAAAAATTTCCCAAAGTCCCTCATTATATACAAACTAAAATCAAATAAATAAAACCCACTTATAAATAACACACTGGAAAAAGAATAAAAAAAGAAATCAAAGGGTGTTTTGAACAGAATGAAAATGAAAAAAAATGTATTAAAATTATGGGATGATGCCACTAACGTAGCACTGAGGGGCAAATTACCACACTAAATGTTTATGTGAGAAAAGAAAATCTCTCAATTCAATCATCTCAGTTTCTGTGTTAAGAAATAAGAAAACAAAGAATAACATAAATCTAAAATAAGCTGACCAAAGAAAAAGCTTAGAATGAAAACCCATGAAATAGAAAATAGAAAATAGAAAACCGGGGGCGGGGGAGGAATCAATGAAATCAAAGCTGTTTATTATGGAAGACAATTTCATAAATTTCTAGTCAGACTGATCTTCAAAAAAAAAAAAAAAAGGTAAAAAAGAGAGAGAGGGAGAGAGAGAGAGAGAGAGAAAAAAAAAAGCCACAAATTATCAATATAAGAAATAGAGAGGTGAGCCAGGTATTAAAAGTATAGTAAGAAAGTATCATCAACAACTCTATGAACGTACATGAAAAGGACAAATCCTATGAACACAAACACTACCAGAGCTCATTCAATAATAATTATATTATGTGACAAGTCCTTCAACTATTAAAAAATTTACTATATAGTTAAAATCTATTCCACAAAGAAAGCTCCATGATGAGAAGGCTTCATCAGTAAGTTCTATAAACATTTAAGAAAGAAATATTGCCAATTCTATACAAAATATTTTCATACACTGGTGGGAATCTAAAATGGTATTACCACTGCAGAAACAGTTTGATAGTTTCTTAACAATCACCATAGAATCTGGCCATTCCATTTCCAGCCATGCCATTCCTTTTTTTTTTTTTTTTTTTTTTTTTTTTAATTCAAGAGAATGAAAACAAGTGTTCATATAAAGACTGGTATGCAAATCTTCATAGTAGCCGATCAAAATGCAATTTTCAAAAACTATAAACAATCCAAATCTTCATCAACAGGTAAATGAATAAACAAATAACGTTATATCCCACAGAATATTATTTTGCCATAAAATAAACTATTGATATGTCATCATACACGGATGAATTTTAAAATAATCAGACAAATGGTAAACCCTATGTGATTCCATTCATATAAAATTCTAGAAAATGCAAACCAATCTATTTTGACAGAAAGCCCATCAGTGAATGTCTGGGGAATGGGAGTGGGGTAAGGAGAAGATGGGGGCCAGGGTGGGTGGAGACAAGATTACAAAATGGCAACAAAAAATTTGGGGAGATTATGGAGAGAAAAAAAAATTATATTTACATGAAAAGAGCTTATAAGCATCTTGATGCCTCCATCCTTAAACCAGATCCTCAAGTTCACCTTCAACATATCATTCATGCTTCATTAAAATATCTTTTATATAAATATGATATGTGTTTTTAAGTTCACTAAAGATCAATGGTGGGGGAAGACATGAAAAAGAGTTAGGTTGATCCTGACAGACAATGCATGCATGTACCCATACCAGTTATTGGAGCATGGCCTAGATGCATGCATCCATGATGATGACCTTGAGTCATAAGAATGGGCTCTATTCCTGTAAAGCATCTAGCATGGCATCTATCTCCTGGAGACTGAGCTAATTCTTCTATACACTTTTTATACCCTTCTATACACTATACACTTTTTTTTTCATTCAATAGTCATAGCAAACCTTAGAAATAGTAGAAGGTCAATGAAATAAACTACATGTTTAAGATCACATAGTTCTAAGTAGCGGACAGAAGATTTGAACCCAGTTCATTCTGAACCCAGTCCCCGCAGCTCCAGGCAGCATCTCTTGTTCTGTGGTCCTCGTCTCCATCCTCAGGATGCCCCGTCGGCGGTAACCAGCTCTGGGCCCTCCGCCTCCTGCTGGGCCTCCACTGTCGCCGCCTGCCCTTGGGGTCTTTCTGCCTCACCGCCTCTGCCCGCTGCGGCCGTCCTGGGTCACCTCCGCTCCCCTCCCGCGGCCCTCCTGGGTCACCTCCGCTGCCCTCTGAGGCCGTCCTGGGGTCACCTACGCTGCCCTCTCCTCGGGCTGCCATCCTGGGTCACCTCCCCTCCCCTCCCGCGGCTGTCCTGGGTCACCTCCGCTCCCTTCCCGCCCACGTCCTGGGTCACCTCCGCTGCCCTCCCACTGCCATCCTGGGTCACCTCCCCTCCCCTCCCGCCCACGTCCTGGGTCACCACTCCTGCCCTCCCGTGGCCCTCCTTGGTCACCTCCGCTCCCCTCCCGCGGCTGTCCAGGGTCACCTCGGCTCCCCTCCGGTGGCCGTCCTGGGTCACCTCCGCTGCCCTCCCGCAGCAGTCCTGGGTCACCTCCCCTCCCCTCCCGCAGCAGTCCTGGGTCACCTCCACTCCCCTCCCGCGGCCATCCTGGGTAACCTCCCCTCCCCTCCCGAGGCCATCCTGGGTAACCTCCCCTCCCCTCCCGAGGCCATCCTGGGTCACCTCCGCTGCCCTCCCGCCGCCGTCCTGGGTCACCTCAGCTCCCCTCCCGCCTCCGTCCTGGGTCACCTCCCCTCCCCTCCCGCGGCCGTCCTGGGTCACCTCCCCTCCCCTCCCGCCCACGTCCTGGGTCACCTCCGATCCCCTCCCACGGCCGTCCTGGGTCACCTCCGCTCCCCTCCCACGGCCGTCCTGGGTCACCTCCACTCCCCTCCCGCGGCCATCCTGGGTAACCTCCCCTCCCCTCCCGAGGCCATCCTGGGTCACCTCAGCTCCCTCCCGGGGCAGTCCTGGGTCACCTCCGCTGCCCTCCCGCCGCCGTCCTGGGTCACCTCCCCTCTCCTCCCGCCGCCGTCCTGGGTCACCTCCCCTCTCCTCCCGCCGCCGTCCTGGGTCACCTCCGATCCCCTCCCACGGCCGTCCTGGGTCACCTCCCCTCCCCTCCCTCCCACGTCCTGGGTCACCTCCGCTCCCCTCCGGCGGCCGTCCTGGGTCACCTCCCCTTCCCTCCCGTGGCCCTCCTGGGTCACCTCTGCTCCCCTCCCGCCCACGTCCTGGGTCACCTCCGCTGCCCTCCCACTGCCATCCTGGGTCACCTCCCCTCTCCTCCCGCCGCCGTCCTGGGTCACCTCCCCTCCCCTCCCTCCCACGTCCTGGGTCACCTCCGCTCCTCTCCGGCCCACGTCCTGAGTCACCTCTGCTGCCCTCCCGTGGCGTCCTGGGTCACCTCCACTCCCCTCCCGCCTCTGTCCTGGGTCACCTCCACTCCCCTCCCGCCTCTGTCCTGGGTCACCTCCACTCCCCTCCCGCCTCTGTCCTGGGTCACCTCCACTCCCCTCCCGCCTCTGTCCTGGGTCACCTCCCCTCCCCTCCCGCCCACGTCCTGGGTCACCTCCGCTCCCCTCCCGCGGCAGTCCTGGGTCACCTCCACTCCCCTCCCGCCTCTGTCCTTGGGTCACCTCCCCTCCCCTCCCGCCCACGTACTGGGTCAGCTCCGCTGCCCTCCCGCCGCTGTCCTGGGTCACCTCCGCTCC